>NC_090184.1:45519159-45671659 GCF_024679245.1 Pseudorasbora parva
CTGGTTAGTCACATTGTACTGCTATTATTTTGAACAATACTGTATACTTCATCTTGTGTACATCTAATGGGCAATCTTTGGTCCAATTCATCTTTTGTTGCCATCCAAATCATTTTGAATGAGGGCAAAGTGAAGTTTCATAACTTTATATGTTTATATTTTATGTATTTCATGCAGTGAAGATAATCCAGGTAGTGCGTTGGCTGAAACACGTGTGGCTGTTAATGCTTAATATATTTCACCTGGAGCGCCTTTAACGCGCGAATGGATTCAAAATGTTCACGCGTCAAACAAGACGCAATTTTGACGCTCAATTCGCGTTTGGTGTGAACGCAGCGTCAATGCTCCAACAAGACATTTTGGACAATTTCATGCTCCCAACTTTGTGGGAACCGTTTGGGGACGGCCCCTTCCTGTCCCAGCATGACTGCGCTCCAGAGCACAAAGCGTCTAAGCCTTACATCACTAAGTCCAAATTACTTGTCTGGCATGCATAATACAGCGTTTTTTAGTCGTTTCTGGTAATTTCGATAATGTTTTCATCTGTACAGAGGGAAAGTGAAGTCAAGAAGGTGTCACAGAGTCTAATTAATGCGATTCCTACTAACAGGTGCAGGTCCACCTCGGGATAAACAGAGACTAACATTATCATAGATGCAACTCTTCTCATCTCATGATGTAACGAGTAGGAGTGTTTGAGTCCAGGTTTTTTGGAGGCGACTCCCACTGTGAGAGTCTATGGAATCGACTCCTCAACTCCATTTACTTTAGATCAAAACAGGGTTAGAAATCAGACAAAAATGCGGTTGTTACACACTTAATTTATTTGCCCCCCGACACAAAGTCCTAAAATCCTCTTATTAAAACCGCACACTTTTAGCGTGGCCGTCCAAATTAGTCAAATTTAGCGATGACTTTCGTGGCTATCAACATTTCTGTATCTATTGCCAATACATAATTTAAATAGGAAAAGTCACGAATTTTTTTTTTCATGTGTGAGAATATAGCCCCGCTTCCACCAAAATTACCCGGAACATTTTGTACCAGGAACTTTTTTACAGGAACTTTTCTCCCCCCAGACCTGCAGCTGTCTGCGTTTCCACCGCTAAATAAAGTTCCGTGAAGATTAGGCAGATTAGTCCGGTGATGTAGGACTGCGCGCGACTGCTCCTCCAAGTCACTGACGGACAGTAATCATTTTTGCGTGTACCGATTGAAAGATTTAGTGGCCTGTTTACATGAGCCGTTATCTAAACCGATCTGGTGTTTACATGAGCCGTTATCTAAACCGATCTGGTGTTTTCATGAGACGTTATCTAAACCGATCTGGTGTTTACATGAGCCGTTATCTAAACCGATCTGGTGTTTACATGAGACGTTATCTAAACCGATCTGGTGTTTACATGAGACGTTATCTAAACCGATCTGGTGTTTACATGAGACGTTATCTAAACCGATCTGGTGTTTACATGAGACGTTATCTAAACCGATCTGGTGTTTTCATGAGACGTTATCTAAACCGATCTGGTGTTTACATGAGACGTTATCTAAACCGATCTGGTGTTTACATGAGACGTTATCTAAACCGATCTGGTGTTTACATGAGCCGTTTTTTAAACCGATCTGGTGTTTACATGAGGCGTTATCTAAACCGATCTGGTGTTTACATGAGACGTTATCTAAACCGATCTGGTGTTTACATGAGACGTTATCTAAACCGATCTGGTGTTTACATGAGACGTTATCTAAACCGATCTGGTGTTTTCATGAGACGTTATCTAAACCGATCTGGTGTTTTCATGAGACGTTATCTAAACCGATCTGGTGTTTACATGAGCCGTTATCTAAACCGATCTGGTGTTTACATGAGACGTTATCTAAACCGATCTGGTGTTTACATGAGACGTTATCTAAACCGATCTGGTGTTTACATGAGACGTTATCTAAACCGATCTGGTGTTTACATGAGACGTTATCTAAACCGATCTGGTGTTTTCATGAGACGTTATCTAAACCGATCTGGTGTTTACATGAGACGTTATCTAAACCGATCTGGTGTTTACATGAGACGTTATCTAAACCGATCTGGTGTTTACATGAGCCGTTTTTTAAACCGATCTGGTGTTTACATGAGGCGTTATCTAAACCGATCTGGTGTTTACATGAGACGTTATCTAAACCGATCTGGTGTTTACATGAGACGTTATCTAAACCGATCTGGTGTTTACATGAGACGTTATCTAAACCGATCTGGTGTTTACATGAGACGTTATCTAAACCGATCTGGTGTTTACATGAGACGTTATCTAAACCGATCTGGTGTTTTCATGAGACGTTATCTAAACCGATCTGGTGTTTACATGAGACGTTATCTAAACCGATCTGGTGTTTACATGAGACGTTATCTAAACCGATCTGGTGTTTACATGAGCCGTTTTTTAAACCGATCTGGTGTTTACATGAGGCGTTATCTAAACCGATCTGGTGTTTACATGAGACGTTATCTAAACCGATCTGGTGTTTACATGAGGCGTTATCTAAACCGATCTGGTGTTTACATGAGACGTTATCTAAACCGATCTGGTGTTTACATGAGACGTTATCTAAACCGATCTGGTGTTTACATGAGACGTTATCTAAACCGATCTGGTGTTTACATGAGACGTTATCTAAACCGATCTGGTGTTTTCATGAGACGTTATCTAAACCGATCTGGTGTTTACATGAGACGTTATCTAAACCGATCTGGTGTTTACATGAGACGTCATCTAAACCGATCTGGTGTTTACATGAGCCGTTATCTAAACCGATCTGGTGTTTACATGAGACGTTATCTAAACCGATCTGGTGTTTACATGAGGCGTTATCTAAACCGATCTGGTGTTTACATGAGACGTTATCTAAACCGATCTGGTGTTTTCATGAGACGTTATCTAAACCGATCTGGTGTTTACATGAGACGTTATCTAAACCGATCTGGTGTTTACATGAGACGTTATCTAAACCGATCTGGTGTTTTCATGAGACGTTATCTAAACCGATCTGGTGTTTACATGAGACGTTATCTAAACCGATCTGGTGTTTACATGAGACGTTATCTAAACCGATTTGGTGTTTACATGAGACGTTATCTAAACCGATCTGGTGTTTACATGAGCCGTTATCTAAACCGATCTGGTTTTTACATGAGCCGTTATCTAAACCGATCTGGTGTTTACATGAGACGTTATCTAAACCGATCTGGTGTTTACATGAGCCGTTATCTAAACCGATCTGGTGTTTACATGAGACGTTATCTAAACCGATCTGGTGTTTACATGAGACGTTATCTAAACCGATCTGGTGTTTACATGAGACGTTATCTAAACCGATCTGGTGTTTACATGAGACGTTATCTAAACCGATCTGGTGTTTACATGAGACGTTATCTAAACCGATCTGGTGTTTACGTGAGCCGTTATCTAAACCGATCTGGTGTTTACGTGAGCCGTTATCTAAACCGATCTGGTGTTTACATGAGACGTTATCTAAACCGATCTGGTGTTTACGTGAGCCGTTATCTAAACCGATCTGGTGTTTACGTGAGCCGTTATCTAAACCGATCTGGTGTTTACATGCGCCGTTATCTAAACCGATCTGGTGTTTACATGAGACGTTATCTAAACCGATCTGGTGTTTACATGCGCCGTTATCTAAACCGATCTGGTGTTTACATGCGCCGTTATCTAAACCGATCTGGTGTTTACATGAGCCGTTATCTAAACCGATCTGGTGTTTACGTGAGCCGTTATCTAAACCGATCTGGTGTTTACGTGAGCCGTTATCTAAACCGATCTGGTGTTTACATGAGCCGTTATCTAAACCGATCTGGTGTTTACATGAGACGTTATCTAAACCGATCTGGTGTTTACATGAGCCGTTATCTAAACCGATCTGGTGTTTACATGAGACGTTATCTAAACCGATCTGGTGTTTACATGAGACGTTATCTAAACCGATCTGGTGTTTACATGAGACGTTATCTAAACCGATCTGGTGTTTTCATGAGACGTTATCTAAACCGATCTGGTGTTTACATGAGCCGTTATCTAAACCGATCTGGTGTTTACATGAGACGTTATCTAAACCGATCTGGTGTTTTCATGAGACGTTATCTAAACCGATCTGGTGTTTACATGAGACGTTATCTAAACCGATCTGGTGTTTACATGAGCCGTTATCTAAACCGATCTGGTGTTTTCATGAGCCGTTATCTAAACCGATCTGGTGTTTACATGAGACGTTATCTAAACCGATCTGGTGTTTACATGAGACGTTATCTAAACCGATCTGGTGTTTACATGAGCCGTTATCTAAACCGATCTGGTGTTCACATGAGACGTTATCTAAACCGATCTGGTGTTTACATGAGACGTTATCTAAACCGATCTGGTGTTTACATGAGACGTTATCTAAACCGATCTGGTGTTTACATGAGACGTTATCTAAACCGATCTGGTGTTTACATGAGACGTTATCTAAACCGATCTGGTGTTTTCATGAGACGTTATCTAAACCGATCTGGTGTTTACATGAGACGTTATCTAAACCGATCTGGTGTTTACATGAGACGTTATCTAAACCGATCTGGTGTTTACATGAGCCGTTATCTAAACCGATCTGGTGTTTTCATGAGCCGTTATCTAAACCGATCTGGTGTTTACATGAGACGTTATCTAAACCGATCTGGTGTTTACATGAGACGTTATCTAAACCGATCTGGTGTTTACATGAGCCGTTATCTAAACCGATCTGGTGTTTTCATGAGCCGTTATCTAAACCGATCTGGTGTTTACATGAGCCGTTATCTAAACCGATCTGGTGTTTACATGAGCCGTTATCTAAACCGATCTGGTGTTTACATGAGACGTTATCTAAACCGATCTGGTGTTTACATGAGACGTTATCTAAACCGATCTGGTGTTTACATGAGCCGTTTTTTAAACCGATCTGGTGTTTACATGAGGCGTTATCTAAACCGATCTGGTGTTTACATGAGACGTTATCTAAACCGATCTGGTGTTTACATGAGACGTTATCTAAACCGATCTGGTGTTTACATGAGACGTTATCTAAACCGATCTGGTGTTTACATGAGCCGTTTTTTAAACCGATCTGGTGTTTACATGAGGCGTTATCTAAACCGATCTGGTGTTTACACGAGACGTTATCTAAACCGATCTGGTGTTTACGTGAGACGTTATCTAAACCGATCTGGTGTTTACATGAGACGTTATCTAAACCGATCTGGTGTTTACATGAGCCGTTATCTAAACCGATCTGGTGTTTACATGAGACGTTATCTAAACCGATCTGGTGTTCTCATGAGACGTTATCTAAACCGATCTGGTGTTTACTTGAGCCGTTATCTAAACCGATCTGGTGTTTACATGAGACGTTATCTAAACCGATCTGGTGTTTACATGAGACGTTATCTAAACCGATCTGGTGTTCACATGTGATGACTTTCAATCGCAATCATTTTGTCACATGCAGTTTGTCTGCCGCATCAAAAATGTCTCCGCTGTTTTCTCCAGCAGCTGGAGTGTGTTTACTGTAGCCATAGCAACTCTTAACGGCCACCAGGACTAATACAGTATTATATAAGATATTTATCGGTTGTAAAGTGTAATAATCATCTCAGAAAATAAATAAATCTTAAAGTAAAGTTAAAGTAAAAACTGCCTGGGGCAATATACGGCGTGTCATTACTCCAACATTATCTTCATAACTTACGAAATAAAAAGTTTACCCCTCAGAAAAATGAGCTTTCCTCTCTTGTCAACATGAGCACGGCGCGCGCTGTCACGTCATGTACGGACACACACTTATAGTAATCGGTCAGGTCGTTTACATGGTGAAAAAAAAAAAGAATAACGAGTATGGAAGAGGTTCAAGCTGTGCTGCTTTTGCTGGTTATGTATCGGTTTACTAAAGAGGTAATTAACAACGACAGAAAAGAGCACTAATAGGCAGATTCAGAAAGCTTGTAAAGCTAGATTTAAAATGACAGTGTATATTATTATCAGCTATTACGGGCATTGCACGTGAGATGGCTGAGACGAACGCCCGCCATCAGACAGAGAGCAAGACTGATATTTACTGAACGTAGACCAAACCTCGCAAAAGACTTTTAAAAATGCCGGTTGAAATAAAATGCTGCGTGAGCTCAACCAATCAGCATGCTCAGCGCCCAAGTCCCGCCCTCGAAAGTTCCTGAACTTTGAAAAAGTACTACCTCTCGAGCAGGGCCGTTTGGAGGGGGAAATATTTACCCGGAACTTCATTTAGACCCTGGTTCCTGTGGTCTAAACACACCGAGTACCACCCAAAGTTCCTGGTTCCTGGGTAAAGTTCCTGCGGTCAAAACGGGGCTTAAGACGCAGATCCACTGTTCATGACCCAGAAGAGGAGGAGCGAGACCGACACAGAAGACAATAACTCGGCGGATAAAGTCATCATTTAGATTTTTTTGCGCACAAACACTATTCTCGTCGCTTTGTAAGATTATTGCACAGCCGCTGTAGTGAGATGGGCTGTGTGTCGATGTGTTTAGGGCCTTTATGGGTCTTGTGAGTGGGAATGGACTGAATGCCAATGGAGGCCTATCTGAAGCCTTTCTCAGCTTTACACTAAAATATCTTCATTTGTGTTCTGAAGATGAACGAAGGTCTGACGGGTGTCATGAGGGCGAGTAATTAATGACATAATTTACATTTTTGGGTGAACTAACCCTTTATAAGTAACTTATCCAAGTCAGTAAAATATATATATTTGCTTTCTTGCGTCTCTGGGAAAGTATTTTTTCAGGAAATATTTTTTAATTTCAACTTTAAATGTCAGGAGATGCATTGTTGACGTTAAAAATGCACTTCCAGTAAAGTGAATTTTGGCAAAAACGGTCGTCATTTCTGTGTTTAGCCGGCGGGGGTGTTGTCGGAAACGTTGCAGAAGCCCCTTTCCCACTGCGATTCCGGCAAATACACGGATAATGCGACCCGGCATTTGTTCCCGGGCCGCTAGCTTTGGTCCTTCACACTGCCAGCGAAATACCGTAATATGTGCGCTTTCACACACAACCCGTAACGGTCCCGGGTCGAGTTGACACGTGACATCCGGATGTGACGTATAACGGCGAGCGATCTCCGCTTCAGCGCGGATAGTAAGGAGCTCCGTGGTCTCGACTTGTGTCCAGTTTGCGCTCATTTCTGCTTGTTTAATTTTAGTTTCTTTTGTATACGAACACTCTCTGCGTTTAAAACACTGATGAGCTCTTCTGGCGCTCGTCCCGGGTCGCACCCCGCAATGTTACTTGAATGTAACTAAAGCCCCTTTCGAGCCCCCGGGACGAGCGCTGTGTGAACAAAAGCCGAAACTAATGCCGCAGCGTGTGCGTAGTTATCGTGCGACTCCTAGAGCTTGTTTTTTCAATAACACAACCCTGCAGTGCCAGAAGAGCTCGTCGGTGTTTTAAACACAGAGAGTGTTCGGATACAAAAGAAACTAAAATTAAACAAGCAGAAATGTGCGCAAACTGGACACAAGTCGAGACCACGGAGCTCCTTACTATCCGCGCTGAAGCTGAGATCGCTCGCCGTTATACGTCACATCAGGATGTCACGTGTCAACTCGACCCGGGACCGTTACGGGTTGTGTGTGAAAGTGCACATATTACGGTATTTCGCTGGCAGTGTGAAGGACCAAATCTAGCGGCCCGGGAACAAATGCCAGGTCGCATTATCCGTGTATTTGCCGGAATCACAGTGTGAAGGGCTTAATAAAGTAACTTGTAATCTCACTTACTTACTTTTAAAATCAAGTAATCTGTAAAGTAACTAAGTTACTTTTTAAAGGAGTAATCAGTAATTAACTGTGGGTACACTGGTGCTAATGCAACACTTTTTTTCTCATCTTTAGGTGTTTTTACACGATCGCCATTCATAAACAAGTGCATTTATAATAATGCACGCATTACTAAACGCTCATGGACCATACGGACGGATGCAGACGTGTGTTTGACACTGGGAGTCTTTTTTAAATCATGTCAAAATGTCATATGCACAGTAAGGAAATGAATGCCAAGACAAATTCAAAGTATTAAAATAATAATAATAATGATCACGTTGATGCCACAAAAGACTCTGAATGAGTTGCACCGCCATGTCCGGCCAACAGGGGCTTTACACTCCAGTGCTTTGGCATTACCTCATCTGTTCTCTCACTTACACACACACACACACACACACTTCTTGCACCTTGGCTTGTCACGGCCACGAGGTGACTATGTGTGGCTTTGTGCGTGAGGGCAATCAGCGTGCACGCGCAAACTTTTGCCTCGATTCGTCCTGAAAGAACCTCAGCCACAAGTTCTCATGCACGCGCATCTGAGCGGTCAGCATCTGGTCCACCTGTGCGTCTAAACACAAAAGATCGCGTGGCCTTTCATGTGCTGTGTTGTGTCTGAGCATGCATCTTAATATAGCACACACTCCATTTTCTGCCCAAGCCTCTGACTGCACACACACACACACACACACACGAAGACGCAGCATGAGATGAAACCCTTCGGTGCATTACATAACGCGTCCTCGCTGGCTTTATCTGCGCGCGAGAGAGAATGGAGGTCTGGTTGTTATGATGCGCGCGCGTACTCACTGTTTCAGCACCGCGGACAGCGACGCGCGTCACATCGGCCGCGTTCATTCACCGTCGCGCGTCCATCAAACCGAGCGCGTTTATCTTGACAGGAGCGCGTCTCTCTCCGCTGATGATGATGATGATGATGATGATGATAGTCAACGGATGCGTGTATCAGCTGAGCCACACACCCACCTCCGCCCCGCCCCTCTGCCCCGCGTCAGCCACGCCCCCTCAAACGCTGACGGCACTGCGCATGTGCGTAGTATATGGCGTGAAGTCAGTCGTGCGCATGCGTGCTGCGTGATCCATCATCCTGACACGCCATAATGATAACTAGGATGTGAAATTTGATCCTTAAGGAGTTTTTGCTGAACACATTTTCTTTATTAATCTAATGACGAGCTGAGATTCAGTCTGGATGTTAAAAAAGTGCTATAAATTAAAAATATATAGATTAAATTAGATTTTGTTTCTTTTGAGATTTTGTTTTTTGTCTTTTGAGAAATTCTAGGTCCTACATTATTTTTCCATACACTGACTCACTGGAGTCTCTAACCTGCAATATGCTCTTTAATATAAAATGCATTATAAATAAAATGTATTATATATATATATATATATATATATATATATATATATATATATATATATATATATATATACTCTAAAAAATGCTGCGTTATAAACAACCCAATTTCTGGGTTTGTCCATATTCAACCCAACCTGGGTTGTTTATGACCCAGCATTTTTTAGAGTATATATATATATATATATATATATATATATATATATATATATATATATATATATATATATATATATATAATTTCAATCTATTATAATTTTATAATTACATTTTTAGTGTTTTAATTTTTTGAGTTGTGATTTTAAATTGTTTATTTATTGTAATGTTACATTTGTACGATTTCGTTTTTTTATTTATATTTATTTATTTTTTAATTTTAAATAAATATTTTATTTTAATTGTTTTTATTTCTTTAAATTTGATTTGATTTAAATTTTAGTAAATGTTTTATTTTTATAGATTTTAATGTTAAATGTTTATGAGTGTTTTATTTGAAATGTATTTATTTTTTTCATTTTAAATGTGTTTTATTTATTTATTTTAATTGTATATATTAATGATTACATGTTTTATTTGATTATAATTTTACATTTGTATGATTAGCGTTTTATTTATTTTTGTAATGAAATTTTTAGTTTTTTATATTTAATTTTTAATTTTTATAATACATACAATTTTAGTAAGATTTTTTTATTTTAATTTTAAATTGTTTATTTTATTTCAATTTTACAGTTTTACGTTGTAATTTTTATTAAGTGTTTTTATTTTACTTTTGTTCATTTTAATAGTATTTATTATTATTTATTTGAATTTTACGTATGTATGGGTATAATATAATAATTACATTATTAGTAAGTTAATATTTTTTGTTTTTTAATTTTAAATGGTTTATTTATTTCAATTTTACATTTTTATGATTTAATTTTTAGTGTTTTAATTCTAATTAAATACATTTTTTATAGCCTATTTCATGATTAAATCTGAAACAAATGTTTTATTTTAATAGGTTTTTATTGTAATTTTACATTTGTTTGATTTACTTTTTAGCGTTTTATCTTATTTTTTTATTTTTTGTTGCGGTTTTTATTTATTTAATTTTTAAATAAATGTGAATGTTGTTTGATTGTTTCGCGGTGAGATTTGGTGCCATCTAGCGGATTAGAGGAGAATAAATCAAACTGTAGTGATGAATATTCTTTATTAAGGGAAACACTAAAGATGCAGTGGATAAAATAAGTCTAAATATGATCTTTATTTTTAAATCGAACTATTCGAGATGATTTAGTAGCTCATGTTAGTGTTCGTGTTTATTTACAGGCTAACACTGATCATCTCGTTCGTGAGAGTGCTTTCTGACACACACGCACACACACACACGCGCACTGTCGCCATTCACAACTTCGCCGATGACGTCGCCAGCAGCTGTTGCCATGGGAACCGGCTCCTCATGCGTGTCATGTGACTGTTCGCTTGCGCCATAAACGCTTCACATAAATAATAATCTAATATGATTAGCAAACATCTATCATATCATATTTGCAATGGTTTCATAATTGATCTGGAAAGCGGACAGCGAGTCAATAAATCACATTATTTTATGATTTACCGAGCGTTCATTTGGATGGTTTTATGTTTAAATTATTAATTTTACATTATATATTAGTTATAAAATTAAGTATTTTATTATTTATTTATTTAGTTTTTTGTTTTATTTTGATTGTTTTGATTTTTGTTTTATTTATTGTAATGTTTTAATTTAATTTTAATAGTTTTTATTATAATTTTACATTTTTATGTTTTATTTTAATTGTTTTGACTTTTAAATAATTTCGTTTTTATAATTAAATTTGTATTAAGTGTTTTATTTTACATATTATATTATTATTTTACAAGTTTCAGTTTTTTATTTTAGTTTTAATTGTTTTATTTTTAGTTCGTGTTTTAATTTGTTATTATTTATTAAATATAAAAGTAGCCTAAATATTTTATTATTTATTTAGTTATTAAGTGCTTTATTTGGATTGTTGATTTTTGTTTTGCATTTTTAAGTCGTGCAGCAAACAGAAACAGCGCCACTGTATGCAATAATGCGCTTATTTAATGATATACACACTCCTCAGTTATTAAAAAACATGATTAAACCGCAGAACAGCAAGAGCTGTGCTGGGCATTTCACCACTAGAGGGCCTCATTTACACACAGACACACACACACACACACACACACACACACACACACACACATGTTGGTCTATGTGGTTTACAGGCACTCTCCATAGGTGTAATGGTTTTTATACTGTACAAACCGTATTTTCTATCCCCTTACTCTGCCCCTAAACCTACCCATCACACACACACACACACACACACACACACACACACACACACACACACACACACACACACACACACACACACACACACACACACACACACACACACACACACACACACAGCCCCTAAACCTACCCATCACAGGAAACATTCTGCATTTTTACTTTCTCAAAAAAACATCATTTAGTATGTTTTTAAGGCCATTTGAATTATGAGGACATTTGATATGTCCTCATAAACCACATTTATAGTGTAATACCAGTGTAATACCCATGTAGTTATACAAATTTGTGTCCTCATAAACCACATAAACAGGCTCACACACACACACACACACACACACACACACACACACACACACACACACACACACACACACACTGCCCCTAAATCTACCCATCATACACACATACACACACACACACACACACACACACACACACTGCCCCTAAACCTACCCATCATACACACACACACACTGCCCCTAAACCTACCCATCATACACACACACACACACACACACACACGCACTCCTTGAACATCTTTTATTTATTCTATAAAAACAGATTTACAGATTTTAAACATAGACTTAAAACGAATAAAAGAATAGAAATCCCTCAATGTGATTTTCGGTCTTGTTTTCCAGCTGATGTGTGTATGTACAGAAGCTGTGTGTGTATGTGTGTGTGTGTGTGTGTCCGTGCCTGCGTGTTATGGGTAGGTTTAGGGGCAGTGTGTGTGTGATGGGTAGGTTTAGTGGCAGTATGTGTGTGTGTGTGTGATGGGTAGGTTTAGGGGCTGTGTGTGTGTGTGTGATGGGTAGGTTAGGGGCTCTGTGTGTGTGTGTATGATGGGTAGGTTAGGGGCTGTGTGTGTGTGTGTGTGTGATGGGTAGGTTAGGGGCTGTGTGTGTGTGTGTGTGATGGGTAGGTTTAGGGGCAGTGTGTGTGTGTGTGTGTGTGTGTGTGTGTGTGATGGGTAGGTTTAGGAGCAGTGTAAGGGGATAGAAAATACGGTTTGTACAGTATAAAAACCATTTTGCCTATGGAATGTCCCCATATGTCACAAAAACAAACGTGTGTGTGTGTGTGTGTGTGTGAGCGCTAAAGCTCGTAGAAGTCCAGGTGTGCTCCTGATGGGTAGTCGTTGTCCAGCAGGAGCTTCATGAGTTTGGCTCCGGACTCCTGGCAGGACAGCAGCTGCCGCTCCGAGAACATGCAGGAGAAGGAGCGCCGCAGGGCCAGATCTGCAGAGGAGCGCCGCGCCTGGAGCTGCATATCAGTGTCCAGAGGACCTGCGGGCAGAGGAGGACAGCTCAGTGACCACACACGCACGCACACACACTACCCCTATTTTTTATAATTTTAAATTGTGATTTTTTTTTTACATTCAGACACAGCGTTACTGTATGTAACTAATGCATTCCACGTCTAGTTTAAAGTGTTAGTTCACCCAAAAACTACGACTTTATTCAGCATTGAAGATAAAGATTCAAACGGTTATGAATCAGCGAATTGATTCATGATTCGGATCGCGTGTCAAACTGCTGAAATCACGTGACATTGGCGATCCGAATCATGAATCAATTCGCTGATTCAAAACCGATCGAATCTTTATTTGAGGATTGAACACAAACGCGGAAGAGAAGCCAATGCTGAATAAAGTCGTAGTTTTTGTTATTTTTGGACCCAAATGTATTTTGGATGCTTCAAGAGACTCTAATTAACCCACTGATGTCTCATATGGACTACTGTGATGATGTTTTTATTCCCTTTCTGGACATGGACAGTATAGTGTGCATACACTTGCATACGCTCTCGGACTAAATATAAAATATCTTAAACTGTGTGTGAAGATGAACGGAGGTCTTACGGGTGTGGAACGATATTAGGGGGAGGAGTTAATGACAGACATTTCATTTTTGGGTGAACTAACCCTTTAATATCCAGACGATCTCAGACTCACCTGGAGCGTAGCTCAGCACTCGGAGGTCCGGCTCTTCTTCGGCTAACACCCGGAACATCATGTCTCTGGCGGCCTTCCCGGTGCAGTAAAGGACCCATGACGGAAACGGCTTCAGCGCGCACAGAGAGCTGATGTTGACCACCGTACGGCGCAGGCCGACATGCCGCGGGAACGCCTGCAGAACGCCCGCGGTGAGGCTCAGCGCGCCGCTCACGTTAAGCGACAGGTAACGGTTCACCTCCGCAGGGTCTGTGAACGACTGAGCGAAACGAGACACGTCGCCCAGAGAGGCTGAAAACACACACACACACACACACACACACACACACTTTACATTACATTACATTTCATTACACACTGCAAAAATGCTTACTTAGTAATAAGACAAGTAAAAATTATTGTCTTGTTTTGGGAAAAATAACTCAAAGTGAAGAGAGTTTGCTTAAAATAAGATAAATAATCTGCCAATGTTGTTTAAAGATTATTTTTCTCACCCCATTGGCAGATTATTTATTTTATTTTAAGCAAAAACTCTCTTCATTTTGAGTTATTTTTCCCAAAACAAGACAATAACTTTTACTTGACTAGTAAATACTTCTTATAAGAATTTTTAGATGTTTGGATTAGAAACAAGACTTTGCTTCTTTTTTTTTTTACAGTGTAGGAACACTGCAAACAGGGAACATTCTCTAAACGCTAGCACAACTTTTTTATTTATACACTATATTGCCAAACGTATTAAGATCACTAAGTTCAGGTGTTCGATCTCTTCATGGCCACAGGTGTATAACTCCAGCTCTCGGCCTGCAGACGCTTCTACACACATTAGTGAAAGAATGGGTCGCTCTCAGGAGCTCAGTGAACTCAAGCGTGGGGCCGTGATAGGCTGACACCTGTGCAATAAGTCCATTCCTGACATTTCCTCACTACTAAATATTCCACGCTCAACTGTTAGTGGGATTAGAACAAAGTGGAAGCCATTGGGAACAACAGCAACTCAGCCACGAAGTGTTCAATCCCAGAGCGGGGTCAGCGCATGCTGAGGGTCACAGTGCGCAGAAGTCTCCAACTTTCTGCAGAGTCAACAGCTCCAGACCTCCAGACTTCTGTGGCCTTCAGATGAGCTCAAGAACAGCGGAGAGAGCTTCATGGAATGGGTTTCCATGGCCGAGCAGCTCATCCAAGCCTTACATCACCAAGAGCAATGCAAAGCGTGGGATGCAGTGGAGTAAAGCAGCCGCCACTGGACTCGAGAGCAGTGAGACGTGTTCTCTGAGCGACCAATCACACTTCAGTCTGACAATCACATGGACGAGTCTGGGTTTGGCCGTCGCTAGGAGAACGGGACTTGCCTGACTGCATTGTACCAATTGTAAAGTTTGTTTGAGGGGGGATTATGGTGTGGGGTTGTTTTTCAAGGGTTGGCCTCTAAGTTCCAGTGAAAGGAACTCTTAATGCTTCACCAAGACATTTTGGACAATTTCATGCTCCCGAATTTGTGGGATCAGTTTGTGGACGGCACCTTCCTGTCCCAGCATGACTGCGCTCCAGAGCTCAAAGCGTCGCTCCATAAAGACATGGATGAGGAGTTTGGTGTGGAGGAACTGGACTGGCCTGCACAGAGTCCTGAGCTCAACCCGATAGAACAGCTTTGGGATGAATTAGAGCGGAGACTGAGAGCCAGGCCTTCTCGTCCAACATCAGTGCCTGACCTCACAAATGAGCTTCTAGAAGAATGGGCAAAAATCCCCATAAACACACTCCTAAACCTTGAGGAAAGCCTTCCCAGAAGAGCTGGAGCTGTTAGAGCTATCGGCATTATCGTAAATACGAGTTTCCTAGGTAAAAAATGCACATGAACACCCGCCCGTTTTAAAATGGGACTTCAGAAGTGGGAGTTATCAAATTACTAATAGCACATGAAGGCGGCAAAAAGCTCATTCCCAAAACTTTTGTCAATATAGCTAAGGAACTTTTTAAAATGTGAAGCCCGTTCAGCACACCTGCGTTGTTGATCAGAAGTAAGTGGTCCATCTCGGTCGAGGACGCCTCTTTAGCCGCCTGAACGGTTTTCTCCACGCCTTCCGCCTCCTCAAGATCCGCTTGGACACAGAAAACTTCCAGCTTTTTCTGGCTGGCATTTAAGTTTACGATGTCTTCTTTCAGCTCATTTAGCTGGTCCGCGGTCCGAGCCACGAGCATTAGGACGGATCGAGGCTTCAGTAAAAAGCTCAGCTGGAGAGCCAGAGTCCGTCCGAAGCCTTTGGATGCTCCTGTTATAATGCACAGAGCTCTTCCCAGATTCCTGGACTCCCGAGAGATCAAGTCTTCCATTTTGGGACACTTTTGGAAAGCCTGGAAGCGGATGATGGTGCGGCTCAGCGGCGGCGCTTTATGTGGAGCGACTCCTAGAGGAACGAATCCATTTCACACACAAGATCATCCACAAAGAGAGCATGAGCGAGTCAAATGAGTTATGCATGATGGAAAACTAGGACAAATCTCTAAGCATTCATAAATCACGACACTTACTGGAGAAGAGAAATCACTGAAGATATTATTTAATGAAAGCTATTATGACATGCAAGTTCTGGAGACAGACAAATCAGGATGACTCCATTAGCTGATGCTTACTCTCGTTTTAAGATCATTTTGATTCATTTTGTCAGACTTCATGTCTTTAATCATTCTGTTTCTCCTGTAAATAATAATAATAGATTTTATTTATAACGCACTTTTCATTCCGAAGAATCTCAAAGTGCAAAAAATGTGTCTTGCATTGTCAGTAGTTTAAAAGAAAGAAAGAAATTAATACCTTTTATTCATCAAGGACGCATTAAACTGATCAAAAGTGACTTTTATAATGTTACAAAAGATTATATTTCTAATAAATGCTGTTCTTTTGAACTTTATATTCATCAGAGAATCATGAGAAATAAAATGTTTCCACAGAAATATGAACATATAAAGGACAAAATATTACTGAAAATGTCAAAATTGTGACAAAAAGGTCAAAATTATGACAAAAAAACTAAATGATAACTTAAGTCAAAATGATTACTTGTTATAATGAGGATTCAGTGTTTATAACGGTAAGAAATGATCTGAGAGTGATTAGTGAAGGATCATGTGACACTGAAGACTGGAGTAATGATGATAAACTCAGCTTTGATCACAGGAATAAATCACACTTTACTATATATTCACACAGAGAACAGATGATCTACACTGGAGGAATATTACACTGCTTTACTGGAGTTATGTCTGGTATTATCTGTGTTTTGTTTTGTCTGTGTACTGGAGCTTCACAAACCCCTCATGTGAAGAATAATCTTGGCAATAAAAATCTGATTATAGCACTGAAGTACAGTTTATCAGACAAAACATGTTTACTGATGTTCTGCATTGATTGAAGGTGTTTTTGAATTATGGACTGCATTGTGTTTTAGAGTCAAAGGAATGATCAGGAAACTTAGCGCTAAATGTCCAACTTTCTACTGATTTTTTTTGCTGTTTGTTAATTAATCGCCTGACCGCCGCATGAGAACACATGGACATCTGCTGCTCTGAGCATTAGTGACGGACATTAGACACACACACACACACACACACACACACACACACACACACACACACGCACACACACACACTGCCCCTAAACCTACCCATCACACACACACACACACACACACTGCTCCTAAACCTACCCATCACACACACACACACACACACACTGCCCCTAAACCTACCCATCACACACACACACACACACACACACAGCCCCTAAACTTACCCATCACACACACACACACACACTGCCCCTAAACCTACCCATCACACACACACACACACACACACACACACACACACACACACACACACACACACACACACACACACACACACACACACACACTGCCCCTAAACCTACCCATAACACACACACACACATACTGCCCCTAAACCTACCCATCTCACACACACACACATACACACACACACACACACACACACACACACACACACACACACACACACACACACACACACACACACAGCCCCTAAACCTACCCATCACACACACACACTCTGCCCCTAAACCTACCCATCACACACACATACACACACTGCCCCTAAACCTACCCATCACACACACACACACATACTGCCCCTAAACCTACCCATCTCACACACACACACACACACACACACACACACACACACACACACACACACACACACACACACACACACACACACACACACACACACACACACACACACACAGCCCCTAAACCTACCCATTACACACACACACACACACACACACACATTCTGCATTTTTTCTTTCTCATAAAAACTCCTCCTGTGTGATTTATAAGCCTTTTGTAAAGTGGGGCCATGGGTAATGTCCTCATATTTCACCCTCTCCTGTAATACCTGTGTCATACCCATGGCATTATACACATTTGTGTCCTCATATGTCACAAAAACATGCCCACACACACACACAATGGTCTGGACAGTTGATATCATTCATCATAATGATATAGTTCTGCTTGTGCTTCTTATGAAAGAGTGTGTGTTTTCTGTCCAGTTCCGCATTCACACTTCCACTCCGGCTATTATTCTGCTTCTCTCGTGTTGGTTCCCGTCTCAGAAATGACTTGTTTTATCATTTGATTGTGCTTTAGCTAAGATCCTTTAGTTAAGTCTCGTTTTCCAGCACAAATATCCAGACATTCAGAAATTTAAGATGCATTTACTAGACAAGAGAAATGAAGCTTAAAACGAGAGCAGATATGTGCCAGTGGAGTCGGAAACATCAACTCAACTCAAAGGGAAACCAAGATCAAAGCTGAGTTTATCATCTTTACTCAGTGTCACGCGATCCTTCACTAATCACTCTCAGATGCATTTGTTATTAATGTTCATCATCATCATACATTTGTTTGTCATCCTTTTTTCATTTTTTTAATTATAATTTTAGTGTAGCATTTTCTGAGTGTAGTATGTTAATTTCAACTTTTTGTAAGCATTTTATTTTATTTTTTAATTTAAGTTATAATTTCACATCATAATTTTGGTAAGAAGTTTGACTTTTTATGTCACAGTTATTTTTGACAGTCATAATTTGTGCTTTTTATGTTCATATTTCTGTGGAAACATTTTATTTCTCATGATTCTCTGATGAATATAAAGTTCAAAAGAACAGCATTTATTAGAAATATAATCTTTTGTAACATTAAAAATGTCTTTACTGTCACTTTTGATCAGTTTAAGTGTCCGAACAGAAGCATAATATGAAAAACATGTTAAATGTAAATATTTTTGGTTTAAATTGTCATCATATCAATTTAGTATTTCAACTTTGTCATATTTTTTATTAGTCATAATTATAACAAGGAACCATTTTGATTTATTATGTGATTATTTTGGTTTAAATTTCGACTTTTAATGTTATAATAAATTTTTTTTTCTTTATTTTCCCTTACGAAACAAAAATATATTGCAATATATTTGAAAATATCATGCAATATATTCACATATATGGGATTTAATATTAATATTTTCCAATATATTGCAATATATTGAAAGTGGCAATAATTTGTATATTTTGCCATATATTGCATGAATATATAATATATTTTATAATACCATCAATATATTATTCCATATATTAAAATATATTTCAAGAAAATATATTGGTAAATATATTTTCCTTTTTTAAGGGTTAAGTAATAATTTGTGCTTTTTATGTTCATATTTCTGTGGAAATTGTGACATTTTATTTCTCAGGATTCTCGGATGAATATAAAGTAAAAAAAAAAAAAAAAAACAATTTATTAGAAATATAATCTTTTGTAAAATTATAAATGTCACTTTTGATCAGTTTAATGCTTCTTTATACTGTAGATAAAAGCAATAATTTCTTTCTTTTTTAAACTACTGACCATCGTATCATCAAACATAATATCGCTATATTCACGTGTATCGATATTTTCTTACACCCCTAGTTTCAACTGCCACCCAAAACAAAGACCATTGCCACCCCAGCAGGCAGCTAGTGTATCCCAAATTCCCTATGCATAAAATATAAATTGTTCCTCTACCGATTTACACACGTCTTTCTATTATTGTGTAGTAGTCCAACAAATGACTCCTATGAACTGCTAGATCTGCAACGCAAATGGGGGGGGACCCTGCAAAAAGCTTAGCCCAGGGCCTCACAAAGGCTTGAAACGGCCCTGCTTACAGCTCATAGTGCATGTCAGAGCAAATGAGAATCATGAAGTCAAAGGAACTGCCTGAAGAGCTCAGAGACAGAACTGTGGCACGGCAGAGATCTGTCCAAGGGTACAAAAACATTCTGCTGCACTTCAGGTTCCTAAGAGCACAGTGGCCTCCATAATCCTTAAATGGAAGACGTTTGGGACGACCAGAACCCTTCCTAGAGCTGGCCGTCTGGCCAAACTGAGCTATCGGCGGAGAAGAGCATTGCTGAGAGAGGTAAAGAAGAACCCAAAGATCACTGTGGATGAGCTCCAGAGATGCAGAGATGTAGAAAGTCAACCATCACTGCAGTCCTCCACCCGTCGGGGCTTTATGGCAGACCGGCCCGACGGAAGCCTCTCCTCAGAGCGAGACACATGAATGTTCGCTAAAAAACACCTGAAGGACTCCAAGCTGGTGAGAAATAAGATTATCATGTCGGATGAGACTAAGATATTATTGTTTGGCCTTAATTCTAAGCAGTATGTGTGGAGGAAAAAATCACCTGTCAATACAGTCCCAACAGTGAAGCATGGTGGTGGCAGCATAATGCTGTGGGGTGTTTTTCAGCTGCAGGGACAGGACGACTGGTTGGATGCGAGGGAAAGATGAATGTGGCCAAGTACAGGGATATCCTGGATGAAAACCTTCTCCAGAGTGCTCAAGACCTGACTGGGCTGAAGGTTCGCCTTCCAACAAGACAATGACCCAAAGCACAGCTAAAATAACGGAGGAGTGGCTTCACAACAACTCCGTGCCTGTTCCTGATTGGCCCAGCCAGAGCCCTGACTTAAACCCAATTGAGCATCTCTTGAGAGACCTGAAAAGGGCTCTCCACCAACATTTGCCATCCAACCTGACAGAACTGGAGAGGATCTGCAGGAGGAATGGCAGAGGATCCCCAATCCAGGTGTGGAAAACTTTTTGCATCTTTCCCAAAAAGACTCATGGCTCTATTAGATCGAAACGGTGCTTCTACTAAACACTGAGCAAAGGCTCTGAATACTGAGGACCATGTGATGTTTCAGTTTTTCTTTTTTAATTAATCTGCAAAAATGTCAACAATTCTGTGTTTTTCTGTCAATATGGGGTGCTGTGTGTACACTAATGAGAAAAAAATAAACTTAAATGATTTTAGCAAATGGCTGCAATATAACAAAGAGTGAAAAATGTAAAGGGGTCTGAACACTTCCTGTACCGACTGTATGTTTGGGCCCTACCGCTTCTACAAATGACCTCCAAATCAAGTCACCTTTATATATATATAGTGCTTTTTACAAGTCTGATTGTTTTAAAGCAGCTTTACAGTGTTAACAGGAAGATAGTGCAACTGAACTGTAATTAAAGGGGGGGTGAAATGCTGTTTCATGCATACTGATCTTTTTACAATCTTAAAGACTTGGAATCCCATACTAAACATGGACAAAGTTTCAAAAGTTAAGGTGGACGTTTGATGGGAGTATTTCTTTTTCAAAAATACTACTTCCGGTTAGTCATAAGTTTCGGCAAGTTTTTTGAGATCATGCGTCCCCTTTGACGTTAATGGGGGCGGAATTTCCTTGTATGGGCCTTACGGACAATTCTACCGGAAGAGCGTGAGAGAGAGAGAGAGAGAGAGGGAGAGAGAGAGAGAGAGAGAGAGGGAGAGAGAGCGAGGGAGAGAGCGAAAGCAACAGGCTACGCCCATCAAAGCGCTGGCTTGTAGGATGCTGGACAGGTGATGTCCACATAACAATGTCACCAAAAAAGTGCGTTTTTGGTTGCCAGACCAAGACAGTCCTGCACAGATTCCCCAAAAACCCCGCGTTAAGGCAACAGTGGATGGAATTTACTTTTCCGGATCAGCAACTGAGTTGCGCGAATGTTTATATCTGTTCGCTGCATTTCGGTGCCGACTGTTTCATAAACAAGGCCCAGCTCGACGCCGGATTTTCCAATCGCCTAATGCTGAAGGATGGAGCAGTCCCAACGATAAAGGTCCCAACGTTAGAACCGCAGGCGGTGAGTGAGACTGCTTCAGATGTCTGTGTTTTTGCCTATGCCCATCAAGTAGCCCAAACATGATCACGTATAGCTAATTGATCAATGGAGCATGCGATGTGTAGTGCGTGTACATTTGTTTAGCTGGCCACTATATGTGTAACTTTATGTTTGTGTATTGTAAAAGCACTCCAAACAACAATACACAAAGAGGGGGGAAATATGTGGAACTAAATAAGCGCGCTTCTTCATTCAAATGCGCTACTATTCCGTGTCTTTCTATGTAAACACTAACTTAGCCTGCCGTGCAAAACCAGTCCGCTTACTGTCTACACAAACCACGCGTAAACACACACACACACACACACAACTGCACTTCCCACATGTACACCTTCAAAGACAAAAATACGACGATATAATTCAAGTATAAATATGTAAATAACACAAGCCGCTCAGCATATTATATAGTTAGTGTATAACTTGTACCACATAGAGACGTCCTGCTCTAGTCGTTTTTGCTGCTGCTCCTGTTCAACTGCAGCCTCTGGGTCTGATTCCGGATCATAGATGTATGGCTGTATCTGATTAAAAGCCATATTTTTATTTTGAATAAAGTTTTTTTCCCGCTGTTAGGGATGACACAGCTTTACGACGCACTCAACACACAGCGCGCTGCTGCACACGTCATTATTTAGCTCCGCTCACACGACACGCCCCCACCCGCTCGGCTTTTTTCGGAAAGACTCGGAACAGCGCATCTTTCTTATATAATTATTAAAAAAATAAAGACTTTTCGGAGATATGCAGGATGCAATGCTACTCTATAGGTACTCAAGATTGACATGACACTGACTGAAACTGAGTGTTTCACCCCCCCTTTAAGATATAACTAATTAAATTACAGAAAAAATAGGGAAAAGTAATTAAAATACAGTAACTAATTACACCCAACACTGACCAGGACAAAAGCTGTTTAAAACACAAAGGGCGTTCACACCAAACACTGATTTGATTTAGTTATTACACTCTAAAAAATGGTGGGTTAAATATGGACTAACCCAGCAATTGGGTTGTTTTAATCCTGCGGTTGGGTTAAATAATTGCTTAAAACAACCCAATTGCTGGGTTAGTCCATATTTGACCCAACATTGGGTTTTTTACCCAGAATTTTTTAGAGTGTAGGAGTTCATTGATCAACAAAATCTATTTTTGACTTTATTTCTGAAAGCATTCTCACTTTACAGCATTTTTACACACGTGTCTAAAACTCTTCCCACTATTGGAGCTTTGCAGGAGTTTCTTCTTCATGTTCACTGCAAAAAATGCCTTCACTCTAAAAAATTCTGAGTAAAAAACAACCCAATGTTGGGTCAAACATGGACTAACCTAGCGATTGGGTTTTAAGCAAATATTTAACCAAACCGCAGGATTAAAACAACCCAACTGCTGGGTTAGTCCATATTTGACCCAACATTGGGTTAAAACAACACAGCATTTTTTAGAGTGTACTCAGTATTTTTGTCTTGTTTCTAGTCCAGACATCTAAAAATTCTTAAAACAAGAAGTATTTACTAGACAAGCAAAAGTAATTGTCTCGTTTTGGGGAAAATAACTCAAAATGAAGAGAGTTTTTGCTTAAAATAAGATAAATAATCTGCCAATGGGGTGAGAAAAATAATCTTGTTTTCTGTTTGAATTAAGATTATTTTTCTCACCCCATTGGCAGATTATTTATCTTATTTTAAGCAAAAACTCTCTTCATTTTGAGTTATTTTCCCCAAAACGAGACAATTACTTTTGCTGGTCTAGTAAATACTTCTTGTTTTAAGAATTGTTAGATGTCTGGACTAGAAACAAGACAAAAATACGGAGTAAGAAAAGCCTTTTTTTGCAGGTCAGAAATGTGTCCGTAAAGTAACGAGTGCACGTTTTGTGGATGTATGGACTCCTGATAGGAACGTTGTTCTGGATGTGTGTGTGAAGGAGCCAGAATGTGAGCGCGAGGGAAGGAAGGTTCTGGAAGTCCAGGTGGAGGCAGCTGTCCTTTCTCCATTCTTGAGTGGCGGCTCCAACTGAGGGCCAAAAATACCCCAAACGCGGCTCTTACGGCGAGGTAAAGCTTGCCTGTGAAAAGTGTGCAAACGTTTGCTATCTCAAAGAGCGTTAAATCTCAGACAGCTGTGATTGTAGTATGAGCCTGTTTCTGTTTCCTCCATTGATCTGTGTGTGTCGTCTCACAGACGGGCCATCTGCGGTCCCAAATGTCCCCTAGCACCCCCCTACTGAACCCCAAAATGGTACGGCTGAGGGCTCGGCTATTTTAGTAAGTGTTGGAGAGTCTCAGCTGCCAGAGAGAAGCTGAAGTTGGTGAGCTGAGTGAAGACATGGAGTGTGTGGAAGTGTTCGACTCTCCGGGGAAAGGCCGAGGCCTTCGGGCCACTAAAGAGCTTTGGGCTGGGGACGTGCTGTTCGCTGAAGCCCCTCTGGCTGCGGTGGTTTTTGACAGGTCAGACTCTTCACTCATCATCCTCATATTTCTTTTATAATGTTGAATCATCAGGACTTTGTAAGTCATTATTTTCGACATTTTACGTCATGATTTCGGTTTCAATTTTGACTTGTCATAATTTGTCACAATGTCATAATTGTGACTTTTTGTTTTTATGTCTTACTTTGTGACGTTTTGACATTAATAAATGTGACTTTTTGCCAAAATGTTTGACTTTTCATATCATAATTTTGACCTTTTATGTCATAATCTTTTATTTTCAGTAATAATTTGTGCTTTTTATGTTTATATTTCTGTGGAAACTGTGATATATTTTATTTCTCATGATCATTTGATGAATATAAAGTTAATCAAGGATGCATTAAATTGATCAAAAGCGACATTTATAATGTTACAAAAGATTCTATTTCTAATCAATTTCTTTAAAAAAAACAAAAGTCACTTTTGTTGAGAAAGTTTCTGGCAAATGCATAAAAGTGAATGTAAATTTAGTTTTTTGACAGGTCAGACTCATCACTAATCATGCTCATATTTCATTTATAATGTTGGATCATCAGGACTTTTTAAGTCATTATTTTCGACATTTTACGTCATGATTTCGGTTTCAATTTTGACTTGTCATAATTTAGTTTTTATGTCTTAATTGTGACTTTTTTAAGTAAATATTGTGACTTTTTGCCAAAATTTTGACTTTTCATAACATAATTTAGATTTTTTTAAAATATCATAATTTAGATGTTTTTTTACGCCATGTCGGTTTAAATTTTGACTTATAATGTCATAATTATGTTTTTATGTCATAATTGTGACTTTTTAAAGAAAAAATCGTGACTTTTTGCCAAAATTGTGACTTTTCATATCATAATTTTGACTCTTTTTTACGTCATGTCGGTTTAAATTTGGACTTATAATGCCATAATTTAGTTTATATCATAATTGTGACTTTTTTAGGTAATAATTTTGACTTTTTGCCAAAATTTTGCCAAAATTTTAATATCGTAATTTAGATTTTTTTTTTTTACATAATATTGGTTTACATTTTGACTTAAAATGTCATAATTTTGTTTTTTATGTCATTATTGTGACTTTTTGCCAAAATGTTGACTTTTCAAATCGTAATTTTGACTTATTTTATATCATAATTTAGATTTTTCACTTTGGATCAAAGTTTCTGGCAAATGCATGAAAGTGAATGTAATTATGACTGAATCAGAAATGAGAAATGAATCAAAATGAAGAGTTTTTGTAAAACAAGAGAAAAGGAGGAAAAATATATATTCAATTCAAAGAGAAAACAAGATTATTTTTCCTCCATTGGCAGATATTTGCTCTTGTTTTACAAAAACACTTCATTTTGATAAAATTCTCTGACTTAATATCTTCAGTACTTTTGCTTTTTGATTTAACAATATAAACATTTGTGTTGCAAAACAATAA
Organism: Pseudorasbora parva; assembly: GCF_024679245.1. NCBI lineage: Eukaryota > Metazoa > Chordata > Actinopteri > Cypriniformes > Gobionidae > Pseudorasbora > Pseudorasbora parva. The sequence goes on from NC_090184.1 coordinate 45,544,922, forward strand.
TGCAGAGGAAGACCTCATTAGTAAAGTTACACCAGCATCTGATCATTGTGTTTTACCAAAATAAAAGAAATCATATTTTCAGCTAGTTGACAAAACAACATTTCTCTTTTTCATTTAGTTTAACTTGATGGACTAGCATAACTAAAACTGAAATACAATAAATAACAAATACACTTAGAAAAAAAAGATTTATGCATTTCAATTAATAGTAAAATTCCATTAAATTAAATCGAATAATCTTTATATGTTTTAATCGAATAAGTCAATTCTTGACAATTTAAAACATTTAAAGATTATTAAATTTAATTTGATGGGATTTCACTATTAATTTAAATGCGTGTGTTTTATATATTTATGTAATAAAATATTACATTTTTGTCAAACTTAAACTGAATTTCTAAAGAAAGTGGAAAATATAAACATAAAATTGGTTATTCATAATAAGAACTGCTAATATTATTGAAGTATGTTTACAAGAAAGCACTATTTCAGTTTTTCAGTGTGTTACTTGCCGTTTCTCTGTAATTATTTGTAAATTTACCACCAATTTCTGAGTGAAAATTAAATCCTACAGCAGATTGCTTTCATTGTAATTTAAAATATTACTAAAAACTATAATGGTAGATTCTATTGAGTTAAAATTAATTAATTGTTGGTTTAACTTAAAAAAGTAAGTAAACTGGTTGCATTAAAATTTTGAGTTTATTGAAATTAAAAATTTGAGTTGATACAATGAAGAAAATTGGTTTAATTAATAGAAACTCAAAATATTATTGTATCTGAACCACATAAAAAATGTGATAAATCATGAAAATAGCACTATTTGGCTGCGTCATCACAAATAAAACACACACAATCACCCAATATGCTTAAAAAATCTTTTAATAATATTTTAATTAAGGTTGTCGAATCTCAAAAAATGCTCATTGTATTAACTCAAATTTTAATTTCAATGAACTCAAAATTTTAAGGCCACCAGGTAACTTTTTTTCTAAATAATTTTTTACAGTGTAGAAGATTTAATGAAGTGTCTGACGAAGGCTTATTGCATTTCCATATCAGACCCTTTCATGTAAGAATGTCCATCAGAGATGCTTATGATTATGATTGAGCTTTAAATAGCCGCTCTGTGGGGTCATATGCTGTCAATAGTCTATATTTAACCTCAAGAGCGAAAGATAACTTGTGTGGCGGTTCCATCGCCTTAAAAAACCCAGTCAAATCAAGATTAGATCCGGGCCATTTTAGAATCAGAAACGTCTTTATTTGCGCACCATGAGGAATCAGTTTTCCAATTTGAACATTGAGGATTGCGTAAGAAGATTCAACATGAAGGAAAAAGGCAAATACTATGTTGGTCTAAAACTAATGTAAGGACAAATACACTGCAAAAAATGCTCTTCTTACTCAGTATTTTTGTCTTGTTTCTAGTCCAAACATCTAAAAATTCTTAAAACAAGAAGTATTTACTAGACAAGCAAAAGTAATTGTCTTGTTTTGGGAAAAATAACTCGAAATGAAGAGAGTTTTTGCTTAAAATAAGACAATTACTTTTGCTTGTCTAGTAAATACTTCTTGTTTTAAGAATTGTTAGATGTTTGGACTGGAAACAAGACAAAAATACTAAGTAAGAAAGCATTTTTTGCAGTGTATATGATGTAACTAAGTTGGAGGGTAAAAATAGCCTGAAATATGACCCAACATGCACTCTTGAGTGTGTTTGACTGAATCTAACGCTACTATATCTGTTGTTTTTTGTCCAGTCATGTCGCAAACGTTTGTCACGGTTGCTACCGGAGGCAGGAGAAGCTTCAGCGTTGTGGTCAATGCAGATTTGCTCAATACTGCGATAGGACTTGTCAACGCGCCGCCTGGGAAGAACACAAGCAAGAGTGTGCTGCGATCAAGACCTACGGCAAAGCGCCGAGTGAGAACGTCCGGTAAGAGCCTAAAATCTTCCCTGAGGTCCTGTTATGATGCACAATAAATGCACTCATTGCCAAACGTTTTGTGACGCCTGAGCTGGAGAGCAGTCATGCTGGGACAGGAAGGGGCCGTCCCCAAACTGTTCCCACAAATTCGGGAGCTTGAAATTGTCTAAAATGTCTTGGTGAAGCATTAAGAGTGGCTTTTTACAGGAACTAAGGGGCCAAGCCCTGAAAAACAACCCCACCCCATAATCCCCCCTCCACCAAACTTTACTCTTAGCACAATGCAGTCAGGCAAGTCCCGTTCTCCTGGCGACCGCCAAACCCAGACTCGTCCATGGGATTGTCAGACTGAAGCGTGATTGGTCGCTCAGATGACACGTCTCACTGCTCTAGAGTCCAGTGGCGGCTGCTTTACTCCACTGCATCCCACACTTTGCATTGCTCTTGGTGATGTAAGGCTTGGATGAGCTGCTCGGCCATGGAAACCCATTCCATGAAACTCTCTCCACTGTTCTTGAGCTCATCTGAAGGCCACAGAAGTCTGGAGGTCTGGAGCTGTTGACTCTGCAGAAAGTTGGTGACTTCTGCGCACTGTGACCCTCAGCATGCGCTGACCCCGCTCTGGGATTTAACACTTCGTGGCTGAGTTGCTGTTGTTCCCAATGGCTTCCACTTTGTTCTAATCCCACTAACAGTTGAGCGTGGAATATTTAGTAGTGAGGAAATGTCAGGAATGGACTTATTGCACAGGTGGCAACCTATCACGGCCCCACGCTTGAGTTCACTGAGCTCCTGAGAGCGACCCATTCTTTCACTAATGTGTGTCGAAGCGTCTGCAGGCCGAGAGCTGGAGTTATACAACTCAGAAGTTTGGAGGAGCATCACGATACTTTAGGCAATAAAATCTAAATGCACACATTATTCCAAGTGTATTTCACGGTACATTCCTGAACTGCACGTAGCGTTCACGCTCTGAAATGATGGAAAAATCTGATGTTCTGCAATGGTGTGTGTGTGTGTTTAGTCTCGCCGCGCGCATCATGTGGCGTATCGATAAGGAGGGCAGTGTGGTTTCGGATACGCAGCTGACCACCCTGGACGATCTGGAAGATCACATCTGTGATACAGTCGGTGATGACCTGAAGGACTTGAAAGTTGACATACACAATTTCCTCGACTTCTGGCCTCGTTCCAGCAAACAGCGCACAGTGGACAGCATCTCACACATCCTTGGAGTGGTATGTCAACTTCCAATTATACATGAGACACACACACACACACACACACACACACACACACACACACACACACACGTTTGTTGTTGTGAAATGTGGGGACATTCCATAAGCGTAATGGTTTTTATACTGTACAAACCGTATTTTCTATCCCCTTACACTGCTCCTAAACCTACCCATCACACACACACACACACACACACACACACACTCACACACACACAGCCCCTAAACCTACCCATCACACACACACACACACACAGCCCCTAAACCTACCCATCACAGGAAACATTCTGCATTTTTACTTTCTCAAAAAAACATCATTTAGTATGTTTTTAAGGCCATTTGAATTATGAGGACATTTGATATGTCCTCATAAACCACATTTATAGTGTAATACCAGTGTAATACCCATGTAGTTATACAAATTTGTGTCCTCATAAACCACATAAACAGGCTCACACACACACACACACACACACACACACACACACACACACACACACACACACACACACACACACACACACACACACTCTGCCCCTAATCCTACCCATCACACACACACACACACTGCCCATAAACCTACCCATCACAGGAAACATTCTGCATTTTTACTTTCTCATAAAAACTCCTCCTGTGTGATTTATAAGCCTTTTGTAAAGTGGGGCCATGGGTAATGTCCTCATATTTCACCCTCTCCTGTAATACCTGTGTCATACCCATGGCATTATACACATTTGTGTCCTCATATGTCACAAAAACATGCCCACACGCACACACGTGTGTAACTCTTCCTCCCCGTGTGCCAGATCAACTGTAACGGGTTCATGGTGAGCGATCAGAGAGGTTTGCAGGCGGTCGGTGTTGGATTGTTCCCTAACCTGTGTCTGGTCAACCACGACTGCTGGCCCAACTGCACCGTCATCCTCAACCATGGCAAGTGAGTCCAAACGCTCGTCTTCACATCCTCCGAGAGGAGCGTGAGAGCAGCAGCTGAAAGTATTGTGGGTGGGCGAGGAATCAGAGAGAAGATGGCTGGAGGAAGTGAGAGTTTGAACTGAAAGAGTCGGGAAGGGTCGGCCGAAGCCGGAATAACCCGCTCATGTGATTCAGGGTTTCTGTGAAATTTGTGCATTGACCTGAATATAGTGCGATTCATGGTTTGGTGTGTACATGCATTCATGTCATGTTAACATGCTCAACTCATGATGTTCAGATGAGACGCTCTCAGTTAGGGCTGCACGATTAGGCAAGGCAAGTTTACTTATAAAGCACATTTCATATCAAATCAATGAATCAATCAATCAATCAATCAGTCAATCAATCAATCAATCAGTCAAACAATCAATCAGTCAATCAATCCGTCAATCAAACGATTACATCATTGAGACACCTGTAATTATAATCACGATTATAAATCCCATTAATTGTGCAGCCCTACTCTCAGTCAACCGGATTCTCCCCTCGGTGTCATCTTCATGTTAAATGCACTAGCGTATCTTTATAACGCCAGAACTTTTTTCTTACATGCATTCTTGTCGTGTTAACACGTTCAACTCATGATGTTCGGATTGTCCACTACACTGAAAAAATGCTTTTCTTACTCAGTATTTTTGTTTTGTTTCTAGTCCACACATCTAAAAATTCTTACATTAAGTAACATTTACCAGACAAGTAAAAAATGTTGTCTTATTTTGGGAAAAAATTACTTATAAAAATAAAAATCAATCAAAAACTGTAAATGAAAAATACTGTACCAAATATTTTATTTTATTTGATATAGAATATATATTTTACAAAAAAATGTTTTACTATAAAATTACTTAAAAATCAAAGCCATTTGTCTAACCAAGTTGTGTTCCAAATTTGAAGTTGATATCACAAAAATTGAAGATCCCATGAGATTTTCTTTAGGCGCAGTTCTAAAAACAGCCACTGGGTGTCGTCCACATTCAATTGATTGTTTTTTTTAAATACATTTTCCTGTAAATTTCAGTCCAAATATCACTTTTATCACAAAACAATCACCAAATATGGAACCTTGAGACTCTTACCTTTCCGACGATATGCGTTTTGTCAAGATTAGAAAACATTTTGATTATAAAGTAGTTAAAATAAGTTTTGTAATATGAAACATGACAACGCCCACTAGGGGGAGGAGCCTGCTGGAAGAAATTTGAGGACAGTTTCCATGGTAACACAATGTCTGATTTCAAAACGGTTTTCCCAGGATGAATTTTGAGTTCGTATGCTTTCAAATGATACCTAATTTATGATGATTACGAAAATATAAGATACGAAGAAAAAAAAAGAAAAAAAAAGAGTTTTTGCTTAAAATAATCTAAATAATTTGCCAGTGGGGTAAGAAAAATCATTTTTCTGTTTGAATTAAGATTATTTTTCTCACCCCATTGGCAGATTATTTATCTTATTTTAATCAAAAACTCTCTTCATTTTGAGTTATTTTTCCCAAAACAAGACAATTACTTTTGCTTGTCTAGTAAATACTTCTTGTTTAAAGAATTTTAAGATGTTTGGACTAGAAACAAGACAAAAATACTGAGTAAGAAAAGCATTTTTTGCAGTGTGTGTTGATTTTAAAGGTGCCCTAGAATGATTTGAATCAATATGTTAAATTGTCCTCTGATATCTACATAGAGCGTTTGTGGCTTATTTAAGGGCAATAATTGTCCAGATGCAGTTTTACAGGTCCATTTGCAACCCTATAAATTGTCCCTAGGATGTAATGCTCTGTTTTTGCCTTATTTGGAAGGGTCATGAATATTAATGTTGAGCTCTGCTCTGATTGGCTTATTTCAGCCGCTCAAAGCAGTTCAGCGAAGCGGCTCGTGAGTCCTGACCGAACACAGACCGACTGAACGACACTTTAAGCAGAACATCTCAAATGGAGATTGATCAAATGCAGCTTACTTGTTTATTGGTGTTTTCAGATCATCCGATCGCGTTCGTGCGGTTGCCAGATTGCAGTAATTAAATCCCCCAAACAGCTTTTGTGTGAAAAAACCCCGTATGATATCCATTGTTATACCTAAACATGTCCAATCTGGCAACCATATGCACACGAGCTCTCTCTCTCTCTCTCTCTCTCTCTCTCTCTCTGTGCGCATGTGCGGGCGTTTGTTGAGTTGATTGAGTGGTGAGTGCGTGGTCTTTTCGTGCCCGCTGTGGCTTTAAAAGATTATTTCTTTTTCTTATTTTTCTTTTTTTTGTTATTTGTTATTTGGGTAAAAGGTTTATGTTGGTGTAAATTTTACAGAGAAGCCTAGTTAGAGCGCCTAAATCAGTCTTTGTACTGAGAGGCATGGCGACTCATGGAGCTAATGATCTAGATTCACTCACGCGGCGCCACGGAGTGAAGGTGGTGGCTGCGGGGAGTGTGGAAGAGTGTAGTGTGGCGGTTGGTGATGTGGTGGGGCATGAATGTGTCTTAGCGGCGTCTAAAATGAACAACTCAATTGTGCTGTTTTTGAGTACAGTAGATAAAGCAAATGAAGTGGTTGGAAAGGGAATAAACCTGCGTGGTTTATTTACCCCGGTACTACCTCTTTCTACCCCTGCTAAAAAAGTCACAATTTCTAATGTACCCCCTTTTATTAAGGATGAGATGCTGACTAAGGAGTTGTCACGCTTTGGAAAATTGATTGCTCCCATAAAAAAGATCGCGATAGGGAGTAAATTGGGGTTGGTGAAACATGTAGTGTCGTTCAGACGATTTACGTATATGATACTGAACGGAAATAGAACTGATCTTGACTTAAATTTTAAATTTAAGGTGGATGATTTTGATTACACAGTTTTTGTTACTACAAACACGATGAGGTGTTTTGGTTGTGGCAAGTCTGGTCACTTGATCCGTGGGTGTCCAGAAAGCATCGCTCATCACAGTGAGCAGAATGATGGCGTTAAAGATAACACAGCGCAAAACGAAGACGGAGAAGTCGCCAGTACTTCTAATGCGCTGACTTCTAATGGTCCAACGTTAGTTTCACCAGACGAAAATGTTGAATCTGACCAGACAAGACAAACTGTAGAAGTTGATGAAAGAAACGCCAAAATATCTGACATTGTAGAGAGTGTTGATTGCAATAGAAATTAAAGCTGCGAGCAGCGATGACGGGCCCAAGCCGGTGGCACCGCCACCCCGGTGGCATCAGCTTACCTGTGCACAGCAGGCCAATAGGCATTTAATATGGGAAAAAATAAATAAAGGGACTATGTCAAAGTCATTTGAATTCACCTCATTAACTGCAGCAACTGGTGCTGCTATGACCAGGAACCACAAGTCACATCTATGAGATCAATTACATTTTATTCATTAATTTTATGTCAGATGATGTCAAATGTCAATTTCAAATGAGTGCAGAACACTGTCCAAATGCTGAAGTTGTATTATCCTTACACTTCTCTTAAAAATTAAATTAAGCCAAATCACAGAGACCGCAACAATTATTTTAATATCAGTGTCAGGTAAGAGTAATATGCGTGCATATAATTTATGGAAGTTTATTATAAACAGGCACTTTAATAAGATCATGTGAAATTAACTTTTTTTATCCATTTGAATTCTATCAATAAATAATTAGTTTAAAGAGGTGTCATACGTGATCTTTGCAAACACAGCACATGACCTTCTTTAAAGCCCATGTTATAGAAAACAATTTAAAGTATTAGGACATCACTTTCAATTATGTGCAAATATATTTTTTGCAGCTCAAAATTTTGTAAGTTCAGAAGACCAGTATTTAATTAAAGATATAATATATGTTTTTGTTTTTTACTTATTTTTCACAATAAAGTGATAGATATTTGTGATAGCCTATGATATGAAAGGGTTAAATTATGAAAACACAAGAGAAAAGGTGACACACACACAGAGTGAGAGAGACCCCCTCCACACACACACACACACACACACACACACACACACACACACACACACACACACACACACACACATAGTGATCCTAAGAGAGGGAGAGGGAGGGGGGAGGGGGAATGACAGACACAAAATCTAAACAGTGAGAGAACATTGTTTTTATTTCACTGTCTGAAAACACTGTTTTGCAATAACAACAATAGTTTTATCTTCAAAACAGTGTTCCCTAGGACATGTCCAACCTGGTTACTAAATAAGGCTACACTCCCAACTTCTGGTTATTCTATATACCGGTAGCTCATTGGTTATCATTTTTGTCCTTACACATTAATCTTCTCATTTTTAAGTTACACACACCAATTACTTTTTGTTGAAAAAGACAATTAAATGTGTTTTTTCCTTTGTTAGTAATTTTTTTTAAATATTTATATGTTTTATTAATAATTATTTGTATTAACACAATTATTTAACTAATTATATAAAACAATATTGTCAATGCCCTACAAATAAACTGGTTTTATACATTTATTTTTTTATTCAAACCCAGAATAATATGTTTTATCCTTTAATGCAGGCCAAAGCACAGCATTGAGAGGTAATCTTTTTAGCGCACACGCACACGCACACACACACACACACACACACACACACACACACACACTCATGTCTGGTTCACTATCTTTCTGGGGACTCATAGACGTAATGGTTTTTATGCTTTACAAACCATATATTCTGTCCTCCTACACTGCTCCTACCCCTAAACCTACCCATTTCACAAAACTTTCTGCATTTTTACATTTTCAAAAGAACTCATTCTGTATGATTTATAAGCTTTTGTACCCATTGGGACCTCAATTTAGGCCCCTACAGTGACATGTGTCCCCATGAGTCTGTGTGCATTCAGGTTGAAGTCCCCACCAGGCTAGAACAACACACACACACACACACACACACACACACACACACACACACACACACACACAGTAGTAATGCTGAAGTATGCTGCAGGCAACTCAAATCAGCTCAGCCCATCCCCCCATCCACAACAACCCCCCCCCCCCCCCCCCCCACCCCTGCCCCTGCCCCTCACACACACACACACACACACACACACACACTCATGTCTGGTTCACTATCTTTTTCTGGGGACTCACCATAGATGTAATGGTTTTTATGCTGTACAAACCATATATTCTGTCCTCCTACACTGCTCCTACCCCAAAACCTTCCCATCACACAACTTTCTGCATTTTCACCTTTTCAAAGTAACTCATTCTGTTTGATTTATAAGCTTTTGTACCCATTGGGAAGTCCCCATGAGTCTGTGTGCATTCAGGTTTAAGTCCCCACCAGGCTAGAAAACCATTCACACACACACACAGAGGTAATGTTTTTTTGCTTGAAAACTTATACAATATTGCCCTCTACTGGTCATTTAAGTGAGAGCATAAGTGTTGAAAAAAAAAAAAAAAAAAAAACAGTGTGATATAGAGAATAACCAGCAGGTGGGAGTATAGCCTTATTTATGAACCAGGCACTTGTGTTCTTATTTTGTATTTTTTAGGCTTTTGCTACGGGAACACCGTTTGAGATATCCAATAACCGTTCGCATTTTAGCATCTTCTGTATATTTACTTTATGTTGTCCGAGTTTGGAGGAGATTGAATGAATCGCTTTTGAGGAGAAGGTAAAAACTCAGAGCTCGCTTTGCCACTTCTTGTTATCTTCCAACCAAATTATCTGACTTCCTGTTGGTCAGAGCTAATGACTGTAAATTAGAAAGTTGTCCGGCTCGAAATGTACAATATATATACCGAGTTTGGTGAATGTAGATAAAACTAACCCCCCACTTTGGACAAAAGTGACACACTTCCTGCTGCCAGTTGGTGGCGCTATAACTTTGACTCACAAAAGTCATATCCATGTGATCGGCCTCTTACAACGAACACACAGCTGAAGTTTCATCAAAATGAATTAATGTACGCAAAAGTTATAACACACTTCCTGTTTCCCTTTTCTCGCCATAAATTTGTCTCTTCGCCACGGCCAAACCGTTTGAGATATCAAAAAGTTGCTTGCAATTTAGCATCCTCAGTGTCTTGACTTCAGGCTGACCGAGTTTGGTGCTGATCGGATGAATCGTCTAGGAGGAGTACCGCAAATTCCAGAGCATGCGTTTTCCGAACAACCCATTATAGCTCACTTCCTGTTGGGCGAAGCTTATGACTATGAGTGCGGAAGTTGTTTGGCCCGATGAGATCTATAAGTGTACCGAGTTTCATACATGTACGTGCAAGTGTGTTTAATATATAGACCCAGTTTTTCAAGGGGGCGCTGTTGAGCCCCCCTGCCACGCCCGGGGCAAAGGCCTCTACCAGACCCTGTTGGCCGCGCATTCCGATGCGTGTGCAAAGTTTCAAGAGTTTTCGAGCACGTTAAGTGCCCCAAAAATGCCCAAAAGGCGAAAAGATAATAATAATAATAATAATTAAAGCTGCGAGCAGCGATGACGGGCCCAAGCCGGGGGCACCGCCACCCCGGTGGCATCAGCTTAACTGTGCACAGCAGGCCAATAGGCATTTAATATGGGAAAAAATAAATAAAGGGACTATGTCAAAGTCATTTGAATTCACCTCATTAACTGCAGCAACTGGTGCTGCTATGACCAGGAACCACAACACTCACATCTCTGAGATCAATTACATTTTATTCATTAATTTTATGTCAGATGATTTCAAATGTCAATTTCAAAATGAGTGCAGAATACTGTCCAAATGCTGAAGTTGTATTATCCTTACACTTCTCTTAAAAATAAATTAAGCCAAATCACAGAGACCGCAACAATGATTTTAATATCAGTGTCAGGGAAGAGTAATATGCGTGCATAAAATTTATGGAAGTTTATTATAAACAGCCACTTTTATAAATTCATGTGAAATTTAATTTTTTTATTCATTTGAATTCTATCAATAAATAATTAGTTTAAAGAGGTGTCATGCGTGATCTTTGCAAACACAGCACATGACCTTCTTTAAAGCCCATGTTATAGAAAACAATTAAAAGTATTAGGATATCACTTTCAATTATGTGCAAATGTATTTTTTGCAGCTCAAAATTTTGTAAGTTCAAAAGACCAGTATTTAATTAAAGATATAATATATGTTTTAGTTTTTTACTTATTTTTCACAATAAAGTGATAGATATTTGTGATAGCCTATGATATGAAAGGGTTAAATTATTAAAAAAACAAGAGACAAGGTGACACACAGAGTGAGAGAGACCCCCTCCACACACACACACACACACACACACACACACACACACACACACACACACACACACACACACACACACACACACAGAGTGATCCTGAGGAGGGGGGGGGGGGTAACTAATTATATAAAACAATATTGTCAATGCCCTACAAATAAACTGGTTTTATACATTTATTTTTTTTATTCAAACCCAGAATAATATGTTTAATCCTTTAATGCAGGCCAAAGCACAGCATTGACAGGTAATTGTTTTAGACAGAAGAGTGGCTCACACACACACACACACACACACACACACACACACACACACACACACACACAGTAGAAATCAGTGACACGTGTCCCCATGAGTCTGTGTGCATTCAGGTTGAAGTCCCCACCAGGCTAGAAAAAATAACACACACACACACACACACACACACACACACACACACACACACACACACACACACACACACACACACACACACACACACACACACACACACACACACACACACACACACACACACACTAGTAATGCTGAAGTATGCTGCAGGCAACCCTTATCAGCTAAGCTCAGCCCATCCCCCCCCTCCCAACACACACACACACACACACAGACACACACAGACACACACACACACACACACACACACACACACACACACACACACACACACACACACACACACACACACACACACACACACACACACTCATGTCTGGTTCACCATCTTTTTGGGGACTCAGCATAGATATAATGGTTTTTATGCTGTACAAACCATATATTCTGTCCTACACTGCCTCTGCCCATCACAGGAAACTTTCTGCATTTTCACATTTTCAAAGTAACTCATTCTGTCTGATTTATAAGCTTTTGTACCCATTGGGACGTCCCCATGAGTCTGTGTGCATTCAGGTTTAAGTCCCCACCAGGTTAGAAAACCATTCACACACACAAACAGAGGCACGTTTTTCTGCTTGAAAACTTATACAATATTGCCCTCTACTGGTCATTTAAGGGAGAGCATAAGTTTTGAAAAAAAACAAAAAAAACAGTGTGATATATAGAATAACCAGCAGGTGGGAGTATAGCCTTATTTATGAACCAGGTACTTGTGTCCATATTTTGTATTTTTTAGGCTTTTGCTACGGGAACACCGTTTGAGATATCCAATAACCGTTCGCATTTTAGCATCTTCTGTATATTTACTTCATGTTGTCCGAGTTTGGAGGAGATTCAATGAATCGCTTTTGAGGAGAAGGTAAAAACTCAGAGCTCGCTTTCGACTTCTTGTTATCTTCCAACCAAATTATCTGACTTCCTGTTGGTCAGAGCTAATGACTTTAAATTAGAAAGTTGTCCGGCTCGAAATGTACAATATATATACCGAGTTTGGTGAATGTACATAAAACTAACCCCCCACTTTGGACAAAAGATGGCGCTACTGAGCCCCTCTACCACGCCCGTTTCTGAATCTTTGCTTGCATCTTCTGGACAGCATGTCAGATGTGTGTGTGTTGAGTTTCATGCAATTTCAAGCATGCTAAGTGTCTCAAAAACACCTAAAAAGATTATTGGACTTTGACACGTTGCCATGACAACAGTATTTCAAGAATCAGGAATCCATTTATATGTCTATATCTGCCATGTTTTGACATTATACTGATGAAGTTTGAAGTAAATTGGGTGAAAATAAGATGGGGATTTAAAGCATTTTTGAAAGTGACACACTTCCTGCTGCCAGTTGGTGGCGCTATAACTTTGACTCACAAAAGTCATATCCATGTGATCGTCCTCTTACAACGAACACACAGCTGAAGTTTCATCAAAATGAATTAATGTATGCAGAAGTTATAATACACTTCCTGTTTGCCTTTTCTCGCCATAAATTCGTCTCTTCGCCACGGCCAAACCGTTTGAGATATCAAAAAGTTGCTCGCAATCTAGCATCCTCAGTGTCTTGACTTCATGCTGACCGAGTTTGGTGCTGATCGGGTGAATCGTCTAGGAGGAGTATCGCAAATTCCACAGCATGCGTTTTCCGAACAACCCATAATAGCTCACTTCCTGTTGGGCTGACGCATAACTTAGAGCACGAAAGTTGTTCGGCCCGATGAGCTCTATATGTGTACCGAGTTTCATATGTGTACGTGCAAGTGTGTTTGATTTATAGACCCCGTTTTCAGACCCCACTTTAGGGGGCGCTGTCGAGCCCCCCTGCCACGCCCGGGTCCCAGCCTCAGCCCGGCCCTGATGGCCGCGCATTCTGATGCGTGTGCAAAGTTTCAAGAGTTTTCGAGCATGGGAAGGGCCCCAAAAATGCCCAAATAGTCGCGTAAAAAAATAATAAATAATAATAATAACAAAAAAAAAAAAAAATTAAAGCTGCGAGCAGCGATGACGGGCCCAAGCCGGTGGCACCACCGGTGGCACCACCAATTTGCCTGGTGGCTTCAGGCAAATTGTGCAAGACAGGCAATATGCATTTAAACAGGAGAGTATTTTAAAATCGCTCAAATATGCCACATTTACCGCAGCAGCTGGTGCCGCTATAACCACAAGCCACACCCATGATGGAATTTAAATATAGATGAATTCTAATGTAATATGATATAATAGGTAATTTTCAAATATGTGCAAAGTTATCTTTTGCAGCTCAAAATTTTGTAAGTCCAGAAGGCCAGTATTTAATTCATGGTCTTTTTATTTTATTAACACAATTGTTAAACGAATTATATAAAACTATATTGTTAGTGCCCTACAAATGAAGTTGGATTCACCACATTAACTGCAGCAGTTGGTGCTGCTATGACTACGAACCACAACAGTCACATCTATGAGATCAATTCAATTTAATGAATCAGTTTCATGTCAGATGATGTCTCATCAATTTTAAATGAGCGCAGAATACCGTCCGAATGGTGATATTGTATTATCCTAACACTTAGCTGTTTACAATCTTATGCAATTAAGCATGCTTTCATTTCAATATTTGTAGCATCCAATAAAAAAATGTTAATTACAAAATTACCAATTGGAGCCAAATCACAAAAACTGCAGCAATGATTTTAAAATTAGTGTCAGGTAAGAGTAAGATGCGCGTCTAAATTTTATGGAAGTTTATTATAAACTTTATTATAAAATTTACTTAGACTGACTGGGTAAACCCAGCCTGATCTGCCAGCGATTTGACTTCGCCCTGCAACACAGTCTGAAAACCTGTACATTCATTTCTACTGCTTCTGTTACACTTTTGCGGGAACAAATCACAGACTAACTTATTCACCTGGCACGCTATTGGCGAGTTTAGTAGTCTGTTTAGTTGACTATCCAATTGCATACAGAGTCATTCAAATAATGCTCATTGATCAAATATTAAATTGAGCTTGGTCTGGTGATACCCAGACAACTTATAAACTAGAAAATCGTGTGAAATTTACTTTTTAAATCAATTTGATTTTTATCAGTAAATAATTAATTTTAAGACATGTGTCTTTTCAAAAACAGAATGACCTTCTGTAAAGCCCATGTATAGAAAACACGCGCACACACGTGCACACACACACACACACACACACACACACACACACACACACACACACAATTTCAAGCATGCTAAGTCTCAAAAACACCCAAAAAAATAATTAAAATGACACTTTGCCATAGCAACAGTTTATAAAATATCAGGAATCCATTCGTATGTCTATATCTGTCATGTTTTCACATTATACTGATGAAGTTTGAAGTAAATCGGGTGAAAGTAAGACAGTGATTTAATTTTTTTTCAAAAAGTGACACATCCTGCTGCCAGTTGGTGGCGCTATAACTTTGACTGAATATTGGAATGTAGATGTCTTCAGGCCAGGACTCTTGTCAAACATGTGAAGTTTGAGGCAGATCGGACATTGTATGCCTGAGGTACAACAAATTCCTGTGTCATGGCGAAACATCAACATTTGTGAGGCCGCCACAGACACACCCTTCAGGGAAAACTCAAGATCTTCCCAATTTAACACCACAAAGGCCTTTAGATTAGACTGTGCAAATACGATGTTGATATGATTAAATCTCTAGGAGGAGTTTGTTAAAATTTGTCTGGCAATGGCAAAAACTGCACCAATTTACCAAAGAAAATTCAAAATATCTCACTTCCTGTTGGTTTTTCAGATTTGGCGCCTTGGGTCTTTTTTGTAGGTATTGGGCTGCTGAATGCGTCTACCGAATTTTCATACTCATACATGAAACATAGTGCGAATGACGCTTAATTTAAATTTTGTAGGTGGCGCTATCGAACCATTTTGCCACACCTAATTCTGAAACCCATATCAGATGTATGTTTTCACCACTTCTGATGCGTGTGCAAAGTTTCATGAGTTTTCATGCGTGTTTAGGCCCTCAAAAATGTAATTCATTTGGGAAAAGAAAAATGATGGTTTTAGCAATTACAATAAGGTCCTCACACCTTAAGCCCTAAATATCTGAGTTCCTGTTCGTCGGAGCTAATGACTGTAAATTAGAAAGTTGTTCGGCTAAAAGAGAACAATATATATACAGAGTTTGGTGACTGAAGATAAAACTAACCCCCCCACTTTTGACAAAAGATTGCATTACTTTTGTCAAAAGATGGCGCTACTGAGCTCCTCAACCATGCCCGATTTTAAGTCTTTGCCCATATCTACTGGACAGCATGTCTGATGTGTGTGTTGAGTTTCATGTAATTTGAAGCATTTTAAGAGTCTCAAAAGCAGCGAAAAAGAATGTTATAGTTTGATGTGTTGCCGAAGAAAATTCAAAATATCTCACTTCCTGTTGGTTTTTCAGATTTGGCACCTTGGGTCTTTTTTGTAGGTATTGGGCTGCTGAATGCGTCTACTGAATTTTCATACTCATACATGAATGGTAGCGCGAATGACGCTTAATTTAAATTTTGTAGGTGGCGCTATCGAACCATTTTGCCACACCTAATTCTGAAACCCATATCAGATGTATGTTTTCACCACTTCTGATGCGTGTGCAAAGTTTCATGAGTTTTCATGCGTGTTTAGGCCCTCAAAAATGTAATTCATTTGGGAAAAGAAAAATGATGGTTTTAGCAATTACAATAAGGTCCTCACACCTTAAGCCCTAAATATCGGAGTTCCTGTTCGTCGGAGCTAATGACTGTAAATTAGAAAGTTGTTCAGCTCAAAGAGAACAATATATATATACAGAGTTTGGTGACTGAAGATAAAACTAACCCCCCCACTTTTGACAAAAGATTGCATTACTTTTGTTAAAAGATGGCGCTACTGAGCTCCTCAACCATGCCCGTTTTTAAGTCTTTGCCCATATCTACTGGACAGCATGTCTGATGTGTGTGTTGAGTTTCATGTAATTTGAAGCATTTTAAGAGTCTCAAAAGGAGCGAAAAAGAATG
The DNA here is from genome assembly GCF_024679245.1 of Pseudorasbora parva. Classification (NCBI taxonomy): domain Eukaryota; kingdom Metazoa; phylum Chordata; class Actinopteri; order Cypriniformes; family Gobionidae; genus Pseudorasbora; species Pseudorasbora parva. Next base: position 45,561,665 of record NC_090184.1, read on the forward strand.
TTATAGTTTGATGTGTTGCCGTGGCAACAGTATATACAATATCAGGAAGTGCTTACCAGCTATATATCTGCTATGTTTTGACATTATACTGATGAAGTTTGAAGTAAATCGGGTAAAAATAAGATGGTGATTTCAAAGCATTTTGAAAGTGACACACTTCCTGCTGCCAGTTGGTGGCGCTATAACTTTGACTCACAAAAGTCATATCCATGTGATCAGCCTCTTACAACGAACACACAGCTGAAGTTTCATCAAAATGAATTAATGAATGCAGAAGTTATAACACACTTCCTGTTTCCCTTTTCTCGCCATAAATTTGTCTCCTCGCCACAGCCTAACCGTTTGAGATATCAAAAAGTTGCTCGCAATTTAGCATCCTCAGTGTCTTGACTTCATGCTGACCGAGTTTGGTGCTGATCGGGTGAATCGTCTAGGAGGAGTATCGCAAATTCCAGAGCATGCGTTTTCCGAACAACCCATAATAGCTCACTTCCTGTTGGGCTGACACATAACTTAGAGCACGAAAGTTGTTCGGTCCGATGAGCTCTATATGTGTACCGAGTTTCATACATGTGCGTGCAAGTGTGTTTGATTTATAGACCATGTTTTCAGACCCCACTTTAGGGGGCGCTGTCGAGCCCCCCTGCCACGCCCAGGTACCAGCCTCAGCCCGGCCCTGATGGCCGCAGATTCCGATGTGTGTGCAAAGTTTCAAGAGTTTTCGAGCATGATAAGGGCCCCGAAAGTGCCCGAATAGTCGAAAAAGCTAAATTGTCCTTAGAAGAACAATAGGGCTCTGCGCCCTTTCAGGGCTTGGGCCCTAATAATAATAATCCTTAGAAGAACAATAGGGCTCTGCGCCCTTTCAGGGCTTGGGCCCTAATGATGGTGGTGAGGTTTTGGAAACAACGCAAACATGTTTTAATCATATATCTGAGTTGCAAGAGAGTGTAATTCAAAATGATAACATGTTAATGGACATGGATCAGGTTGTTTTCAAAACACCCCTGAAGAGGAAAAAAAATGATAAGGGGGTGGTTTTGAAACAGGCCAGAAAGAATCAAGAAGAGAATAGGGTGGATAATGAGAGTAGTGAGAGCGAGTGCTCTGATTCAAATGTCTCAGTTTGCTCTCAATCTAGTTGGTCATGTTTTGAATATGGAGTGGATGAGATTAAAAAGTTTTTGAAAGTGACCAAAAATATGAGAGGAGTGAAAATTGATGAATATTTTCCAGATCTCAAAAGACTTCTGGAAAATATTAGGTGTTCAATGAATGAGGGTAGATTTTCAGATAAAGAAGTATATCGTTTAAAGAAAATTGTCACAAAAATTCAACTCCAATTGACTAATGATGATGAAATGGTTTAGTTATGCCCTAATTGCATGTATTGCTCTCTGTAGTGTAGTTTCTTTTTCTTTTTTAATGATGAGTGACATTCGCATTGCATCTTTAAATGTGAATGGGGCTAGAGACTGCAGAAAGAGAGCACAAATATATGAAGTATTAAATCAGAATAAAATTGATGTCCTGTTTTTACAGGAGACACATAGTGATGGGAAAAATGCAATTGAATGGGCTAAGGAATGGGGAGGTCTTCTTTTTCTGAGCCATAATACTTCAATCAGTGGGGGGGTTGCAGTTTTGTTTAACAAAAATTTTGCTCCCTCATCCTTTTCAGTCGAGGAGATTGTAAAAGGTAGATGTATGAAGATTAAAGCTGAATTTGAAGATCATGTTTTTGCTTTTATTTGTGTATATGCACCAACCTCACAGATAGAAAGAATGTTGTTTTTAGATAAACTGAATACAGTAATAGAAAAGTGTGATAATGAGTTTTTGGTATTGGGAGGGGATTTTAATTGTGTTGAAAGAAACATAGATCGAAATCATGTAGAGCCACATATGGCTTCACGTCGAAAATTGATACAAATTATAGAAACGAATGAGCTTTGTGATGTATGGAGAAATTTTAATCATGATGTTAAACAATACACATGGACACATGCTCGCGACAATTTGTTGTCAATGGCACGTTTAGATAGATTTTATGTCTTCAAACATCACCTTAGTTTCTGTACAAATAGCTCAATTATTCCAGTCGGTTTCTCTGATCATGGTATGGTTGTGTGTAGAATGTTTATTAGTTCTGTTAAGTTAAATAGTTCTTACTGGCATTTTAATGTGACATTGTTGTCTGATTTACAGTTTAAAGATGTTTTTAAGTTTTTTTGGGAGTCTTTTAAAGAACAAAAAGATCAATTTTCCTCTTTACAAGAATGGTGGGATATTGGGAAAGTAATTATTAGGCAATTATGTCAACAATATACTCTAAATGTCACAAAAAATTTAACTCAGTCTATAAAGAAGCTAGAAGATGAAATTTTAAGAATTCAAGTTTTAATTCAAGAAACAGGAAATCAAGACCATTTAGACTCTCTTATTATGAAAAGATCAGCTTTGTCTGATTTTTATAAAAGAAAGGCACAAGGGGCATTGGTCAGATCACGTTTCCAGAATGTGGAGCAGATGGATGTTCCATCAAAGTTTTTTTTCGGATTAGAAAAAAAGAATGGACAAAGACGGTATATACAGAATTTACGCTCTGAAGCTGGGGTTCTGTTATCAGACCCAGTTGAAATTAGAAAAAGAGCAGTAACATTTTATAAAAATCTTTATAGTTCTGATTATAGGACAGATCAAGATGGTGAGACTGTTTTCTTTGAAGATCTGCCAAAAATTTCTGAAAATGACAATGTAAAACTTAGTAAAACTATTACCTTAATAGAATTGTATGAAGCCCTCCAGAGTATGCAAAATGGGAAAGTCCCAGGTATAGATGGGATTCCTTTTGAATTTTATAAATCATACTGGAGTATTATAGGCGAAGATTTGCTTGCAGTTCTAAGTGATAGTTTAGTTTGTGGTTCTTTACCCCTGAGTAGTCGGAGAGCAGTTCTTACTCTTATCCCAAAGAAGGGAGATTTGAGTGATATTAAAAATTGGAGACCGGTGTCATTATTATGTTCTGACTATAAAATACTGTCTAAAGTATTGGCGATTAGGTTAGGGAAAGTGTTAGATGATATAATTAGTCCTGACCAATCCTACTGTGTGCCTGGAAGATCTATATTTGATAACATTTTTTTAATTAGAGATCTGATGGATTTTTCAAAGATTTGTGGTGTAAATTTTGGCTTGATTTCCATTGATCAAGAAAAGGCATTTGACCGTGTAGAGCATGATTATTTATGGAAAACTTTAGATGCCTTTGGTTTTAATTCAGTTTTTAAAGGTTATATTAAATTATTATATAATGATATTGAGAGTATGTTGAAAATTAATGGTGGCTTGTGTGTTCCTTTTAAAGTTCAGCGTGGAGTAAGGCAAGGTTGTTCTTTATCAGGTATCCTTTATACATTGGCAATAGAACCACTTTTGCACAGATTAAGACGGGTTTTAAAAGGCCTTACACTGAAGAACTGTGAAAGTACTTTTGTTTTATCAGCTTATGCTGATGACGTTATTGTAATTGTGAAAGAGGAAAATGATGTGAATATTTTAATGAAAGCGTTGGAAGATTTTGAAATGATATCAGCTGCAAAAGTAAATTGGTTAAAAAGTGAAGCTGTTTTGGTGGGTGAGTGGCTAACAGTGACCCCCAAACTCCCTGATGGTCTGATATGGAAAAAAGACGGTTTAAAGTATTTGGGAGTTTATTTGGGAGATGAGTCTTTTCAATCAAAAAATTGGGAAGGAATGATTGAGAAAATAAAGGGTCGCTTGGATAAATGGAATTGGATTAAGAAAATTTTGTCTTATAGGGGTCGAGCCCTTATTGTTAATAATCTTGTTGCCTCATCTCTTTGGCACCGGCTGACATGTGTTGACCCGCCACTATGTTTTCTTGCTAAGATCCAAGCGATGTTGATAGACTTCTTCTGGGATAATATGCACTGGGTGGTCCATAACATCTTGTACCTACCAAAGGATGAAGGTGGACAAGGTCTTGTGCACTTACAAAGCAGGACAGCAACCTTTCGAGTACAGTTTGTACAACGTTTCCTGACAGGCCCAGAGTCTGTAAGTTGGAGACCAGTGGCAAGTGCTATTTTAAAAACTGCTGCAGATCTAAGTCTGGACAAATCCTTATTTTTAACAGATCCAAACATTTTAAATGTGGAGAAATTTCCAATTTTTTATCGGAATCTTTTCAAAGTATGGAGTCTTTTTAAACTCCAAAGGGTAATCAATCCCACATCCTTGTACTGGCTTCTGGAAGAGCCATTAATTTATGGTGCAAGACTGGACATAACAAATGCATCAGTTTCATTGACTGAAGCCTTTATAAAGGCTAGAGTGGTGACTCTTCGTCAACTAATAAGTCTGGCAGGACCAGATTTTATTAAGGTGAATGCAGTGACAATACAGATGGGGTTTAGATCTGATCGAATGATTGAAAAACTACTACAAAAGTTACAGACTCTTCTTACAGTAGAAGAGACCGATCTCCTCCGAAAATATTGTCTGGGAGAAATTACTCCCAATGATAAAGATGTTTTTCCAAAGTTGATGATTTCACCTAATTTAGAGGAGGATGGTGGAGTTTTTCTTGAATCAGAAAAATTAATGGACATGGACTTTGAAAAAGTAAATGGAAAGAAACTGTACAAGTCATGTGTGAAATGTTTGAACGAAAAAGCACTATATGGGAAAATTGATACACCTTGGCGAAATGTTTTGGGTTTGGATGATGTTGTTAAGCCAAATTGGAGAACATTTTACAAGCCACCATTAGTTAAAAAAATTGGAGATTTGCAGTGGAGGATTTTACATTGTATTGTTGCTGTAAATGCTTTTATATCTGTGTTGAATCCTAATGTAAGCCATGAATGCCCTTTTTGCTCACAGAGGGAGACTGTTTTTCATGTTTTTATGCATTGTAATAGACTTAAACCTTTATTTGAGGTTTTACAAAATTTGTTTAGGTTTTTTGATGAACAATTTTCAATGCATACTTTTATTTTTGGTGTTAAATATACAAAGACACGTCAGAGAGAGTGTCAATTGTTAAATTTTGTGTTGGGCAAAAGTAAAATGGCAATATACATGAGTAGGAAAGATAAAATTGAACAAAATCAGGATTTTAATCTTGTGTCCATTTTCGGTGCCATGGTTAGATCAAGATTGCTAATTGATTTTAGTTTTTATAAAGCTATTTCATGTGTTGCAATGTTTGAGGATGTTTGGTGTTATGGAGGGGCATTGTGCTCTGTTGTAGACGATAATCTTTATTTTACTCAATTTGTGTAATTTTTTTAAATAGTAGTTTTTAATGTTTTTCTGTGGAAATCATTTGTAATAAAGGTGTTTTCAAATTCAAATTCAATTCTCTCTCTCTCTCTCTCTCTCTCTCTCTCTCTCTCTCTCTCTCTCTCTCTCTCTCTCTCTTCTTACACGCGCGCGCGGATGATCTGAATACACCAATAAACGAGTAAGCTGCATTTGATCAATCTCCATTTGAGATGTTCTGCTTAAAGTGTCCTTCAGTCTCTATTTTAGACTCGTCTTCTTTCGTCAGTGATATTGCATGTTTATATAACGTTAGTCACAATGTAGGCTAACGTTACGCAGTGACTGATGTAGCCTAATCTGAAATACAAATCCGCTTGTTAAGTCGTGACGTAAGGAACGCCGTTTCTGGGTCCAAGCCTCAACTCGTTTCACTTGAGAATGCCATTGACGCCCGTTTATGAGCGCGATTTATTCATATCAAACATCAAACGTTTAAAAAAGTTTAACATTTTCAATACTTACAGTCTACACAACAGTCTCTGTGCTCACAGCGTCACATACATTAATATTTTAACGATTTAAAAAAGATGAATCACTGTCTGGCCATCTGGAATTTTGATATGGAGAAAAAGGTTATGATTATAGCTTTTTTTGTAGTATCACACCATATTGTGTGTGTATATTAGCACCGTTTGTAGTTTTTCTTGTGGTATAAGATAGAGTGCTTGGACCCGGAAGCGCTGACGCATGACGTCAGCCTTAACAACCGGATAGGCAAACACATCATAGGAAACACCATACTTCAAAAATATAAATATAGAACTTATATTTTACAAAATGAATAGTCTTGTCAAATGACTGTCGTTTTAACTTATATGGTGGAGAAGGTGACGTTTGCTAGAAGGATCGAGTGAACGAACTGTAACCAAAGTATCTACGGTTGTATTTTGTAAAACAATATGCGGTAATATTCACCTTTGTCATTAGACACACTATTTAGTTTGGTATGGTACTTGGTGTTTCCTATTGTTACTGTAAGCATCTCGCGTCATCTAGACAATGCTGTCTCTCTGAGAAACTTTCAGTTTAATCAGAAATTGTTTAATCAGTCAATAAGTGGATAAATGACTTACTGCTGCAGGAATACAGTCGCCCCTTTCTTCAGTTTAAGACGCTGAGCGAAGCTTGCTTGAAATGGGCCGAACAAACGAACGATCTTGAATTAAATTGTTGTGGTATCGGATTATAAACATCAGCCATGACTGTTGACATATGAAAAGTCCTCACGTCCCCTGCACAGCCTGAACATGACGTGTGTCCACGCGAGCAGCTTGTTTTGATGATTTGCTCCATTTCCGCCTGACAGATGTTTGGACAGATGTAAATGTTAATGGCATGCATATAAATGATCCCCAACGCTTGCGTCACGGTTGGGTTTATGTTGAGAAGCACTTATTTTTCCGTGGTGTTTTTGATTTACGAGATTTACAGAAGAAGGAGGAGGCGATGGTGTTTGAGACTCACAGGATGTGATGTCCATGGACTGAACTCTTATTATTTCACTATGGCAAGGCTAATTACATTTTTCCTTCTAGGGCACCTTTAAATGCACTAGCGTATCTTTTTAACACCATAACTTTGATACTGTATCCTGAGAATCTGCTTCAGATCGTCCAGCAAACGGCCTTTGCTTTGTGTTTCAGTCAGTCGGCTGTCGATACTCTCTATCACTCTCAGAAGAGGTGGGTCCGTTCAGCTCTACCTCTATCCATCTGATCTCACTCTTTCACATCCATCCATCTATTCATCACCCAAATAATCAACTACCCAAATTCATCTAATCATCTGTTAATCTTATTATCTAATCAACTAAACAGAGCCAAACCACGGCGACAGAAGCGCGTTCATCGAGAGCTCACCTCCTCCTGCCCAGCTAACAACAGTATACTCGTCTGGAGAACGTTCCGATTAGGTTATGAAAATTTTACTTCTGTATGTTACATTTTTTTAAAAAGTTTTATAAAAGTTATTCCTGGTTGCGTGAACATTCCATTTTTCAAACATTTTTGGACGTTACTTTTGAATGTTCTCAGAATGTTCATTTAAAAATGTAACGAACATCTAACTAAAACATTTCAAAATATTTTTTCTTTTTTCTCACAATTATGACTTTATTTCTCACAATTATGACTTTATTTCTCACAATTGCGCATTAATATCTCTTAATTATGACTTTATTGCTCACAATTATGACTTTTTTCTCACAATTTTGCGTTTATATCTCACAATTATGATTTTTTGTTCTTACAACTGTTTATCTCATATTTTGGAATATTTTCCTCAAAATTGCACGTTTAAATCTCACAATTGTGTTCATATCTCATATTTATGACTTTTTTTCTCTCACAATTTTGCGTTTATATCTCGCAATTTTGACTTTTCTCACAATTGCACATTTATATCTCCTTTTATAAAAACGTTTTTCTCCCAGTTGTGTGTTCATTTTTATGTGTGTTTTGCGTGTTCATGTCAGATATCTGAAAGCGTTAGATGATTTCTGAGTTTTTCTGAGTTCGACAGCCGTCGCGTTTGTTCGTAACCTTTGCAGAACGCTCTGAGAACGTTCCCTGTTAGCTGGGCAGAATCTGGGCTAATCCCCAAATCAAATACTGATAATTAAAAGAATAATTTTCATACAGAGATAAGACCTTTTTGCCCCAATATTAGAATTCTGTTATCCTTTACAGAGGCTCCTGGTGTGTGTCGTTGTGTTCAGTGGCACTGGTTTGGGCCGACACCAGAGTGAATGATGACAGAATTGAGCTTCACTGATTGGCTGATGGGTGGTTGGTCAGTTTGCGGTGACCTTTAACCTCTTTCACACCCAATAACAGTTTCTTCAGCTCATTTCTGTCTTGACAGCTGCCCCGACTAATCGCCTCTTTGACAGATAGATGAGCTTCTGAGCATTGTGTGTGTCAGATGAAGATAAGATGATGTGTTTGGTCCATATATACAGAAGCTCCGGAGTGTTTGCCTGGTTAGCACAGAGTGTGTGTTTGTAACTTGACCTGGACGGAGAAACTGAAGTGTATAGACTAGTCCACCCATCCACCCATTTATCCACCCATCCATCCATCCATCCATCCACCTATCCACCCATCCATCCAATCACCCAACACATCCATCCACCCATCCATCCACCCACCCACCCACCCACCCATCCATCCATCCACCCATCCATCATCCATCCACCCATCCATCCATCCATCCATCCCCCCCAACACATCCAACTCCATCCACCCAACACATCCATCCATCCATCCATCCATCCATCCATCCATCCATCCATCCATCCACCCATCATCCATCCATTCATCCATCCATCTATACACCCATCCATCCATCCATCCACCCATCCATCCATCCATCCATCCATCCATCCATCCAACACATCCATCCACCCATCCATCCATCCCCCCAACACATCCATCCAACTCCATCCACCCAACACATCCATCCATACACCTATCCATCCATCCATCCATCCATCCATCCATCCAACACATCATCCATCCATCCATCCAACACATCATCCATCCACCCACCCATCCATCCATCCAACACATCATCCACCCACCCATCCATCCATCCATCCATCCAACACATCATCCACCCACCCATCCATCCATCCAACACATCATCCATCATCCATCCATCCATCCATCCATCCATCCATCCATCCAACACATCATCCATCCACCCATCCATCCATCCATCCAACACATCATCCACCCACCCATCCATCCAACACATCATCCATCCGTCCATCCATCCATCCATCCATCCATCCATCCATCCATCCATCCATCCATCCATCCAACACATCATCCATCCACCCATCCATCCATCCAACACGTCATCCATCCATCCATCCATCCACCCACCCATCCATCATCCACTGAGTGTGTGTGTGTGTGTGTCACAGGATTGAGCTGCGAGCGCTGGGGAAGATTAGCCCTGGAGAAGAAGTGAGTGTGTCGTATGTGGACTACCTGAACCTGTCTGAGGACCGCAGGCGTTTGCTGAAGCAGCAGTACTTCTTCGACTGCACCTGCGAACACTGCACCAACAAGACCAAAGACGACCTGAAGATGGCCGGAGCGGAGCTGGAAGGAGGAGAGAAGGTGACGTTCACTCACTCATGCGTTCAAGGTGGACAAAGTACACAACTTCATTACTGAAGTAAAAGCACACAAGTATTTGTTTTTAAAAGTACTTAAAGCTACACTGTGTGATATTTTCCCCCATCTAGTGGTGAAAAGGTATATGACCATCCAGAGAATAATAGTTTCTGTTCCTCTCAATTTCGATTTCGTTTCAACTCCTACGGTGGCCGATTTAGTCATGGCTTCCAGTTCGACCTCTTCGGTGAGTGTTGCTTCAACTCAAGTGATGCGGTAATTTTTGGAAACTATTATAATTTGCAGTTATTTAATTTACCAAATGATCTATGATCAAATTAATCTATGTAAAATGAATAATAGTTTTACGTTTTCGTTATTTTTAACCATTTCATTGCTAACATCAGCTATCAGGTTCCCAGACGAATGCAAGCTAATCTTAGTAAAGGAACTTTTATCAGGGCTATCGTTATTCTGTATATTGTACGACATCACTAGCGTAAGGCAAACAAATTATAATGCAATTAAAATATTAATCTCATGTTATCCGTCATAGAACACGGATTTATGTTATAAGGTAAACAATACTTCTTCATCATTGACGCGAGGAAAAACTATCCTAGACGTCGTTCTAGTGTTATGCACAGCACACCATGATATAATTAGCCAAGCAACAATAAAACTTCCAATATACACAAATAGGCTGAATTAATATTACCTGTCGAGAAGAAAGCAGGCAACGTCGGCGTTCTTTTTAAAATCGTTGCTCCTCATGAGCTCTTTCCATCTTGGAAAGGCCACTCCAATATTTACTTTTGTCTTGTTGATTTGCCTGTCGCGTACATATCCCGCAATGTTAAGGTCCCCGACCCGGGTCGAATTCGGTAATCAATTCCGGGACGTGGTTGCTTTCACACAGAAGGCGACCCGGCAATGCTCCGGGAATATTGCGGGTCTGACGTGCAGTGTGAAAGGGGCTTAAGAGTGATCCTCCATCATCATATAGCAGCCTCAAGCAATCCCCCTCTTCACATTCGACACGGTGCCATCGAGTGTAAAAACGCGAAAGGCAAAGCTTGAATTTACGGGTATGTCCCTCTTTGGCTACTGTACTTTCAAGATGGAGGGGCAACATGGCGACTGCCATCCGAACCCTCAACACTTATGTATTTTCAATGGTATATTATAAAATTACGAGAATGCATTATTACTTGAAAAAAGTAAATATACATTAATGAGCACATATATTTTTGAAAGAACTAAGTGATTTTAGCTAAGAATAAACTAAAAAAGTTACACAGTGTAGCTTTAAGTATCAAAAGTAATTTTCCTTTTTTTATGTCAGTGCATTATTGTATTATAGTTGTATAAATGCACATTATGCCATCATGGTTTAAGCCAGTCAGTGACGCTCCATCTGACACACTAGCACACGACTAACTTAAACTCATTTAAATACTTGTAGAAAAGTTACAAAGCTCTTTATAAAGCTGCTGTCACTTTAAGGCCGAATGCACGGATCCAATACACTGATACACATCTGATATTCTCACAGCTTTACTCTTCTCTTTCTCCCAGACGTTTATATTGTTAATATTTTATAAGACATGCACCGATATGCCAACTAAACTAATCTTGATTTTTTCTTTCAAAGTACGGCTTTCCATTTTGCTATGAACTGATCAGTGTTCAAAAAAAGTTGGGGAAATGTATATGACCCTATAAGAGCGATTCCTGATAGACTGTCTGAAACAACAACAACAAAACACCTTTTAAAGAAGGAAAAAATCATCCTCTGACTTTCAGAGCTGCGACAGAAACGACTTTCCACTTTGAGGACCTTGATAGAAATGTAGTGGAGTAAAGAGGACGATATTTGTCTTTCAGATGGAGTGAAGTTAAAGTCAGAAGATTACAGAAAAAATAATACTCCAGTAAAGCACAGAGACTCAAACAGTGAACTTCAGTACAGGACTCGAGGAAATGAGCTGAGGGACTGTCCAGCTCTGATGTATTGGCATTGTTTTTCATCTCCCAATTCAGACTTGTTGATGCGGTCAGGTTAGACGTCTCAAAGTGAAGCGGGACAGATCCACACATGAAGGAATGATCCGAGGAGACATGAGCCATGTGTCCGGCGCTATCTCTGAGAGATTAGTGCTGTTATATATAGCAGTCATTCAGAGAGAGAGATAAGGAGCTCTTATTACTGACCCGCAGGACACAGATGAGGATTTGATCATCTCAGCTGTTCTATCCCAGAGATTGGGTTGCTTTATCCCAGTGATTGGGTTGTTTTATCCCAGAGATTGGGTTGTTTTATCCCAGTGTTTGGGTTGTTTTATCCCAGTGATTGGGTTGTTTTATCCCAGAGATTGGGTTGTTTTATCCCAGTGATTGGGTTGTTTTATCCCAGAGATTGGGTTGTTTTATCCCAGAGATTGGGTTGTTTTATCCCAGTGATTGGGTTGTTTTATCCCAGTGATTGGGTTGTTTTATCCCAGTGGTTGGGTTGTTTTATCCCAGTGATTGGGTTGCTTTATCCCAGCGATTGGGTTGTTTTATCCCAGCGATTGGGTTGCTTTATCCCAGAGATTGGGTTGTTTTATCCCAGAGATTGGGTTGTTTTATCCCAGAGATTGGGTTGTTTTATTCCAGTGATTGGGTTGTTTTATCCCAGAGATTGGGTTGTTTTATCACAGAGATTGGGTTGTTTTATCACAGAGATTGGGTTGTTTTATCCCAGTGATTGGGTTGTTTTATCCCAGAGATTGGGTTGTTTTATCACAGCGATTGGGTTGTTTTATCCCAGAGATTGGGTTGCTTTATCCCAGCGATTGGGTTGTTTTATCCCAGCGATTGGGTTGCTTTATCCCAGAGATTGGGTTGTTTTATCCCAGCGATTGGGTTGCTTTATCCCAGAGATTGGGTTGTTTTATCCCAGAGATTGGGTTGTTTTATCCCAGTGATTGGGTTGTTTTATCACAGCGATTGGGTTGTTTTATCACAGCGATTGGGTTGTTTTATCCCAGTGATTGGGTTGTTTTATCCCAGAGATTGGGTTGTTTTATCCCAGAGATTGGGTTGTTTTATCCCAGAGATTGGGTTGTTTTATCCCAGTGATTGGGTTGTTTTATCCCAGAGATTGGGTTGTTTTATCCCAGTGATTGGGTTGTTTTATCCCAGTGGTTGGGTTGTTTTATCCCAGCGATTGGGTTGTTTTATCCCAGCGATTGGGTTGTTTTATCCCAGCGATTGGGTTGTTTTATCCCAGGGATTGGGTTGTTTTATCCCAGAGATTGGGTTGTTTTATCCCAGAGATTGGGTTGTTTTATCCCAGCGTTTGGGTTGTTTTATCCCAGAGATTGGGTTGTTTTATCCCAGAGATTGGGTTGTTTTATCCCAGAGATTGGGTTGTTTTATGCCAGTGATTGGGTTGTTTAATCCCAGTGATTGGGTTGTTTTATGCCAGTGATTGAGTTGTTTTATCCCAGCGATTGGGTTGCTTTATCCCAGCGATTGGGTTGTTTTATCCCAGCGGTTGTTATTTTAATGTGGCTTGCAAACATGTTTATTTTTACAAGAAATATTCACCAATATCAAGTTAAATAATATTATATTTTATGCTCTGCTCTGAAGGTTCCAGAAGAAAAGGTGAAGGAGATCACAGAATACAGCCGGACGATGGTGGAGAAGATGGAAAAGGCGCGGCTCGATGGCAACTACAACGAGGTAATGCTGAGGGTCATCCGGACGATCTGCATTCAGCGGCAGGAGCCTAATGTGACACGAGTGTGAATGCTTTGTGCAGGTGGTGAAGATCTGCCGCGAGTGTGTGCAGAAGCAGGAGAACGTCCTGGCCGACACACACATCTATCAGCTGCGCATGTGGTGCACGCTCAGCGAGGTGCTGTCCTACCTGCAGTTTGTCGATGAGGCGTCCACTTACGCACGCAAGATGGTGGAGGGATACCAGTGAGTGTGTGCCAAAACTAGAGGATGCCTTTTCTCCATCTTCATCTGTCTTTAGTGTGTGATGTGGTTTGAGCATTTCTTCTCTATATCAGTGTCAGTGTGCCTGTGTGTTCCTGAACTCCCTGAAACGCCTCCACTGTAGTCTTGAGTTTTCTTTCGGGAACCAAAACGTCAAAATGTTCCTCATTTAAAGGGTCACAACACACACACACAAATTTGTTTTTGTGAAATGTGGGGACATTCCATAGGCTTAATGGTTTACATACTGTACAAACCGTATTTTCTATCACCCTTACACTGCCCCCCCCCCCCACACACACACAACCCCTAAACCTACCCATCACACACACGCACGCACTCACACACACACACACACACACACACACACACACACACACACACACACACACACACACACACACACACACACCCTAAACCTACCCATCACACACACACACCACACACACACACTGCCCCTAAACCTACCCATCACACACACACACCACACACACACACTTCCCCTAAACCTACCCACCACACACACACACACACACACTGCCCCTAAACCTACCCATCACACACACACACACACACACACACACACACACACACTGCCCCTAAACCTACCCATCACAGGAAACATTCTGCATTTCTACTTTCTCATAAAAACTCCTCCTGTGTGATTTATAAGCCTTTTGTAAAGTGGGGCCATGGGTAATGTCCTCATATTTCACCCTCTCCTGTAATACCTGTGTCATACCCATGGCATTATACACATTTGAGTCCTCATGTCACAAAAACATGCCCACACACACACACACACACACACACACACACACAAACTATACGTTGGTGTTGTTCACATTATATGCACGTACGCACCGATTGCCAACAAAATACACACCTCTGATGCAGTTTCACTCACCGCCTGCGGTTTTCACTCATTCCCGGGAACATACATACACACACACTTCCAGAACTGCGGAAACACAAACTGCACCCACTGTTCCCTTAACGCTGGTTATTTGAGAAGCTGAACAAGGTGATCTTTCCCTCTCACATACACACACACACACTTCTTTAGTGACATTGATGATCTTGTGTCTAAACGCACAACGCTAGACAGCTCTGTAACCTGAACCAAGGGGTTCATTGTTGATGTGTGTGTGTGTGTGTGCGTGTGTGTGTGTGCGTGTGTGTGTGTGTGTGTGCTCATCCGGAGTAACTGACAGACTGGGAAGAGAGGAGCCGCAACAATGGAGAATATGAGGAATAATCAACAATCAAGCAGACCTGTTCTAGCAAAGCACAGAAACATTGACACACTGCAAAAAATGCTTTTCTTACTTAGTATTTTTGTCTTGTTTCTGGTCAAAATATCTTAAAAGTTCTTGCATTAAGAAACATTTACTAGATAAGCAAATGTAATTGTCTTGTTTTGGGGAAAATAACTCAAAATGAAGAGAGTTTTTACTTAAAATAAGATAAATAATCTGCCAATGGGGTGAGAAGAATAATCTTGTTTTCTGTTTGAATTAAGATTATTTCTCTCACCCCATTGGCAGATTATTTATCTTATTTTAAGTAAAAACTCTCTTCATTTTGAGTTATTTTTCCCAAAACAAGACAATTACTTTTGCTTGTCTAGTAAATACTTCTTGTTTTAAGAATTTTTAGATGTTTGGACTCGAAACAAGACAAAAATACTGAGTAAGAAAAGCATTTTTTGCAGTGTATTAGTGTCTTCTGAAAGCTTCTGAACATTTTTTTGGTGAATTGCATGGAAAAGCCCACAGCATTTTTTCAGTGTGTGTTTGTCTATTGAAACAGGAAACTGTACCATCCCAACAACGCTCAGCTAGGAATGGCCACGATGAGGGCCGGTGTGACGCATTGGCAGGCGGGGCTCATAGAGGTCGGTCATGGCATGATCTGCAAGGCCTACGCCATCCTCCTGATCACACACGGCCCGACTCATCCCATCACCAAAGACCTGGAGGTAAAGCTCTTACTAACCAAAGCCCAGTTCTCACCGGAATAACCCAGAACAATTTGTACCAGGAACTTTTTTTACAGAAGCTTTTCCCCCCCAGACCTACTGTCTGCGTTTCCACTGCAGTCTAAATTACCGTGAAGATTCGGCAGATTGCTCCTCCCAGTCAGCGACGGACAGTACACTACAAAAAATGCTTTTCTTACTCAGTATTTTTGTCTTGTTTCTGGTCCAAACATCTAAAAATTATTAAAACAAGAAGTATTTACTAGACAAGTAGAAGTAATTGTCTTGTCTTGGGAAAAAATTATCCAAAATTAAAGCTACACTGTGTAACTTTATTAGTTTATTCCTAGCTAAAACACTTAGGGCCCTATCTTTCACCCAGCGCAATTGACTTTGTACACCGCCGCATGTGTCATTCCTATTTTGCACCGGCGCAAAGCGCCCCTTTCCCTCCACAGAAGCACGTCGCTAAACTAGTGAATGAACTTGCGCTCCCTGGGCGGTTCAGCGCAAAAATGGAGGCGTGTTCCGGCGCAAACAATCCCTGGAGCTATTTTGCTGTTCCATTAAACAATTGCGCCACTGGCCAGAAAAAACCCAGTCTAAAGTCAGCGGCGCGTTGCGCGTTGTTCATTATGATATTTTAAGGGCGCATGCTTGACCATAATGTATAGCGTGCACAACGCGCAACACTTTGCTCATGTAATCTACACAGATGCAACAGTTATTTTTGCAAATCATAAACACAAAAAAAAAATATTAACACGAGATGACGGAAATCATTGTGGTGTGCCATTGAAGATGTGAAAAAATAGGCATAAATCTAGCTTACAAATTATTCAGGCCAATAGTGACCAGACATGTCTGTATATAAGGACATCTGACAAATTGGTTTGTCCGTCAAGAACCAGAAATCGACAGAAAAACTGTTTAACCGCCGCCTGTTTAACCGCCGCTCTTTCGGGTGGGTTTCTCCCATCCCCATCCAACACAACTCCTCTGTCTTTCACTGCTCTTCAAGAACATCAGTCTCCTCGGCTGTGAACCGCTCCTGGCGTGCGTCTGGTAAATACGCCATAATAGCGATCCGTAATGGAACTTGCGCAGCTGCTTTTAAAGGGAATGTTGGATGCCGCTCTGATTGGTTTATTCACGTTACGCCCAAACCACACCTATGAATAATGAAGCTACTTCAGACCAACCCATTTTAGATTTGCGCCGGGCGGAAGAGCCATTTATCCCACTAGGAAAATAGCAACAGCACCGAGACCCGCCCACAAAGTTACTTGCGCTTCGCACTTTGACACTTGCGTTTCAGATCGTTAAAATAGGGCCCTAAGTTTGTTCAAAAATATATGTGCTCATTAATGTATATTTACTTCTTTTAAGTAATAAAGTATTCTCGTAAGTTTATAATATGCCATTGAAAACACATACGGGTGAGGGGTTCGAATGCCGGTCGCCATGTTGCTCCTCCATCTTGAAAGTACAGTAGCCAAAGAGGGACATACCCGTAAATTCAAGCTCCGCCTTTCGTGTTTTAACACTCTATGGCACAGTGTCGAATGTGAAGAGGGGGATTGCCGTGTTAATCTTGGACTAAATCGGCCACCGTAGGAGTTAAAACTAAATCAGAATTGAGAGGAACAGAAACTAATATTCACTGGATGGTCATAAACCTTTACACCGCTAGATGGGGGAAAATATCACACAGTGGAGCTTTAAAATAAGCACAATAATCTGCCAATGGGATTAGAAAAATAAACTTGTTTTCAGTTTGAATTAAGATTATTTTTCTCACCCCATTGGCAGATTATTTAGCCTGTTTTAAACAAAAACTCACTTCATTTAGATTGGATTTTCAACAACAACAACAAAAATATCTCATGTTGTTTAATTTATATAGTAAATGCATCTTGACTAGAAACACGACAAAATGACTGAATAAGAAAAGCCTTTTTTGCAGTGTACGGACATTGACCGTGAGATGGCTGAGACGAACGCGCGCCAAACGAGCAAGACTGATATTTACTGAACGCAGACCGAACCTCGCAAAAGACTTTTAAAAATGCCGGTTGAAATAAAATGCTGTGTGAGCTCAACCAATCAGCATGCTCAGCGCCCAAGTCCCGCCCTTGAAAGTTCCTGAACTTTGAAAAAGTACTACCTCGCGAGCAGGGCCGTTTGGAGGGGGAAATATTTACCCATTTAGACCCTGCGGGCCTGCGGGCCATGATTTCTGAGCTGTGCGGTGTCCAGAATAATAATCCTCCACTGTGTGTTAATAGGCCAGAGGAGAACTGAGTCTGGTTTCTCTAAGGTTTATTTTTCTCCATCATGCCCTGATGGAGTTTCGGTTCCTTTGGTCGCCTTTGGCTTGGCTTGCTCAGTTGGGGACACTAACATTATGATCCAAGTTATATAACTAAACATATACTTATTTAATTGCATAAACTATAATACTGATCTGCCAATATTGTCGCTCTATGATAAATTAAAATAAGCTGATAACATCACTGTTTACTCCAGAACGACTGTACAGCCAAATCTAATTCTGCTGCAGTATTGTCCTGTTTAACACTGAAGCTGCTTTGACACAATCGGCATTATAAAAGCGCTATATAAATAAAGTTGATTGATTGATTGATTGATTGATTGATTGATTGATTGATTGATTGATTGATGGATTGAAAGTGTTGCTCTCCTCCCATCAGGCCATGCGCGTTCAGACAGAGATGGAGCTGCGCATGTTCAAGCAGAACGAGTATGTTTATCACTCCATGCGTGAGGCGGCGCTTCAGAACCAGCCCATGAAGATGATGGCCGAACCGGCCGCTGAGAGCATCAAGAACCTGTTCCGCAGGAAATGACCTCACAATCCAAAATGAAACAAACACGCTCAGGTTAACGCTACACTCATTACATTTATGCACTCAGCAGATGCTTATGAAAACCAAAGATCCAAGGGATGCACGGTATATTGGCCACCATTCTGGTATCGGACAAATTTTCTTATCAGGCCGAGAACGATAGCATTACAAACGAACATATATCGGCTGACACTGATAATAAATAATCCAATTAGCTGCAGACACGTAACATTAGACAAGTGTAAATATTTGCGGTATCAGCAGATATATGTTAATTTCTAATGTTATCGTTATTGGCCACCACATCGGTATCGGCAGATATATGATCATTTTTAATGTTATCGGTATCGGACACCATATCGGTATTAGCAGATATATGATCATTTTTAATGTTATCGGTATCGGCAGATATATGATAATTTTTAATGTTATCGGTATCAGCAGATATATGATCATTTTTAATGTTATCGGTATCGGCAGATATATGATAATTTTTAATGTTATCGGTATCAGCAGATATATGATCTTTTTTAATGTTATCGTTATTGGCCACCATATCAGTATCAGCAGATATATGATCATTTTTAATGTAATCGTTATCGGACACCATATCAGTATCAGCAGATATATGATCATTTTTAATGTTATCGTTATTGGCCACCACATCGGTATCGGCAGATATATGATCATTTTTAATGTTATCGGTATTGGACACCATATCGGTATCGGCAGATATATGATCATTTTAATGTTATCGGTATCGGCAGATATATGATCATTTTTAATGTTATCGGTATCGGACACCATATCGGTATCGGCAGATATATGATCATTTTTAATGTTATCGGTATCGGCAGATATATGATAATTTTTAATGTTATCGGTATCAGCAGATATATGATCTTTTTTAATGTTATCGTTATTGGCCACCATATCAGTATCAGCAGATATATGATCATTTTTAATGTTATCGTTATCGGACACCATATCGGTATCGGCAGATATATGATCATTTTTAATGTTATCGGTATCGGCAGATATATGATCATTTTTAATGTTATCGGTATCGGCAGATATATGATCTTTTTTAATGTTATCGGTATCAGCATATATATGATCATTTTTAATGTTATCGGTATCAGCAGATATATGATCTTTTTTAATGTTATCGTTATTGGCCACCATATCAGTATCAGCAGATATATGATCATTTTTAATGTTATCGTTATTGGCCACCATATCGGTATCAGCAGATATATGATCATTTTTAATGTTATCGTTATCGGCCACCATATCAGTATTGGCAGATATATGATAATTTTTAATGTTATCGTTATTGGCCACCATATCGGTATCAGCAGATATATGATCTTTTTTAATGTTATCGTTATTGGCCACCATATCAGTATCAGCAGATATATGATCATTTTTAATGTTATCGTTATTGGCCACCATATCGGTATCAGCAGATATATGATCATTTTTAATGTTATCGTTATCGGCCACCATATCAGTATTGGCAGATATATGATCATTTTTAATGTTATCGTTATTGGCCACCATATCGGTATCAGCAGATATATAATCATTTTTAATGTTATCGTTATTGGCCACCATATTGGTATCGGCAGATATATGATCATTTTTAATGTCATTGCTATCGGCCACTATATCGGTATCAGCAGATATATGATCATTTTTAATGTTATCGTTATTGGCCACCATATTGGTATCAGCAGATATATGATCATTTTTAATGTTATTGGTATCGGCCAACATATCGGTATCAGCAGATATATGATCATTTTTAATGTTATTGGTATCGGCCACCATATCAGTATCAGCAGATATATGATCATTTTTAATGTTATTGGTATCGGCCACCATATCAGTATCAGCAGATATATGATCATTTTTAATGTTATCGTTATTGGCCACTGTGGCAGGGGAGGCGTGGTTTTGCGGGATCGGCAGAGGGAGAGAGGAGGCGGAGCCGAGCGGGGCGTAAGTGGGTTAAGTGCAAATGAATAACACCTGTCTCTGATTGCAGTAGTTGGCGTGGAGAGACGGCTTAAAAGCCACAGCAGAGAGAGACGAGGGAGAGAGAGACCTGGACTGGGACTTCGCGTGCACAGCAGAGAAACTGAGAGAAACTGAGAAAGAAAGTTAAATAGAGAAGGAGCGATCCATATCGTAGAGAAACTGAGTTTTACACACACACACACATAGGTGTGACTGTTATTTGTTTTTGAACAAGACTGAATAAAGAGAGCGAGTCCCAGTCAAAGCCGACCCCGTCTTCTTCCTTCACACCCTCACGAACATTCGTTACGCTGGTGCCGAAACCCGGGAGGAAGAAGACTGGGTCGGCTTTGACTGGGACTCGCTCTCTTTATTCAGTCTTGTTCAAAAACAAATAACAGTCACACCTATGTGTGTGTGTGTGTAAAACTCAGTTTCTCCACGATATGGATCGCTCCTTCTCTATTTAACTTTCTTTCTCAGTTTCTCTCAGTTTCTCTGCTGTGCACGCGAAGTCCCAGTCCAGGTCTCTCTCTCCCTCGTCTCTCTCTGCTGTGGCTTTTAAGCCGTCTCTCCACGCCAACTACTGCAATCAGAGACAGGTGTTATTAATTTGCACTTAACCCACTTACGCCCCGCTCGGCTCCGCCTCCTCTCTCCCTCTGCCGATCCCGCAAAACCACGCCTCCCCTGCCACAGCCACCATATCAGTATCGGCAGATATATGATCATTTTTAATGTTATCGTTATCGGCCACCATATCGGTATCGGCTGATATATAATCATTTTTAATGTTATCGTTATCGGCCACCATATCGGTATCGGCAGATATATGATCATTTTTAATGTTATCGTTATCGGCCACCATATCGGTATCAGCAGATATATGATCATTTTTAATGTTATCATTATTGGCCACCATATCGGTATCAGCAGATATATGATCATTTTTAATGTTATCATTATTGGCCACCATATCGGTATCGGCAGATATATGATCATTTTTAATGTTATCATTATTGGCCACCATATCAGTATCAGCAGATATATGATCATTTTTAATGTTATCATTATTGGCCACCATATCGGTATCGGCAGATATATGATCATTTTTAATGTTATCATTATTGGCCACCATATCAGTATCAGCAGATATATAATCAGCAGATATATGATCATTTTTAATGTTATCATTATTGGCCACCATATCGGTATCGGCAGATATATGATCATTTTTAATGTTATCATTATTGGCCACCATATCGGTATCAGCAGATATATGATCATTTTTAATGTTATCATTATTGGCCACCATATCAGTATCAGCAAAAATATGATCATTTGTAATGTTATCGTTATTGGCCACCATATCGGTATCAGCAGATATATGATCATTTTTAAAGTTATCATTATTGGCCACCATATCGGTATCGGCAGATATATGATCATTTTTAATGTTATCGTTATCGGCCACCATATCGGTATCAGCAGATATATGATCATTTTTAATGTTATCATTATTGGCCACCATATCGGTATCGGCAGATATATGATCATTTTTAATGTTATCGTTATCGGCCACCATATCGGTATCAGCAGATATATGATCATTTTTAATGTTATCGTTATCGGCCACCATATCGGTATAGGCAGATATATGATCATTTTTAATGTTATCGTTATCGGCCACCATATCGGTATCGGCTGATATATGATCATTTTTAATGTTATCGTTATCGGCCACCATATCGGTATCGGCTGATATATAATCATTTTTAATGTTATCGTTATCGGCCACCATATCGGTATCGGCAGATATATGATCATTTTTAATGTTATCGTTATCGGCCACCATATCGGTATCAGCAGATATATGATCATTTTTAATGTTATCATTATTGGCCACCATATCGGTATCGGCAGATATATGATCATTTTTAATGTTATCATTATTGGCCACCATATCGGTATCGGCAGATATATGATCATTTTTAATGTTATCATTATTGGCCACCATATCGGTATCGGCAGATATATGATCATTTTTAATGTTATCATTATTGGCCACCATATCGGTATCGGCAGATATATGATCATTTTTAATGTTATCATTATTGGCCACCATATCAGTATCAGCAGATATATAATCAGCAGATATATGATCATTTTTAATGTTATCATTATTGGCCACCATATCGGTATCGGCAGATATATGATCATTTTTAATGTTATCATTATTGGCCACCATATCGGTATCAGCAGATATATGATCATTTTTAATGTTATCATTATTGGCCACCATATCAGTATCAGCAAAAATATGATCATTTGTAATGTTATCGTTATTGGCCACCATATCGGTATCAGCAGATATATGATCATTTTTAAAGTTATCATTATTGGCCACCATATCGGTATCGGCAGATATATGATCATTTTTAATGTTATCGTTATCGGCCACCATATCGGTATCAGCAGATATATGATCATTTTTAATGTTATCGTTATTGGCCACCATATCGGTATCAGCAGATATATGATAATTTTTAATGTTATAGTTATCGGCCAACATATCGGTATCAGCAGATATATGATCATTTTTAATGTTATCGTTATCGGCCACCATATCGGTATCAGCAGATATATGATCATTTTTAATGTTATCGTTATCGGCCACCATATCGGTATCAGCAGATATATGATCATTTTTAATGTTATTGTTATCGGCCACCATATCGGTATCAGCAGATATATGATCATTTTTAATGTTATCGTTATCGGCCACCATATCGGTATCAGCAGATATATGATCATTTTTAATGTTATCGTTATCGGCCACCATATCGGTATCAGCAGATATATGATCATTTTTAATGTTATCGTTATCGGCCACCATATCGGTATCAGCAGATATATGATCATTTTTAATGTTATCATTATTGGCCACCATATCGGTATCGGCAGATATATGATCATTTTTAATGTTATCATTATTGGCCACCATATCGGTATCGGCAGATATATGATCATTTGTAATGTTATCATTATTGGCCACCATATCAGTATCAGCAGATATATGATCATTTGTAATGTTATCGTTATTGGCCACCATATCGGTATCAGCAGATATATAATCAGCAGATATATGATCATTTTTAATGTTATCATTATTGGCCACCATATCAGTATCAGCAGATATATGATCATTTGTAATGTTATCGTTATTGGCCACCATATCAGTATCAGCAGATATATAATCAGCAGATATATGATCATTTGTAATGTTATCGTTATCGGCCACCATATCGGTATCAGCAGATATATGATCATTTTTAATGTTATCATTATTGGCCACCATATCGGTATCAGCAGATATATGATCATTTTTAATGTTATCATTATTGGCCACCATATCGGTATCAGCAGATATATGATCATTTTTAATGTTATGGTTATTGGCATGATAAGAAAATTTGGCCGACATATTTAAGCCGATAAATAATGTATTTCCTTCAGCTTAGACACTGTTCGCCATGATGCTTTTGAATGAATTGAAATATGTGCAACATGTGCAGTGAAAGTCTGTCATATAGACTACATTAAAATTATGAGAACATTAATATTGTGTTTTTGGTACATTGATTTAATGGTGCGACTTTTGTTTTTGCAACCAGACTCTCAAAAATTATATAAAAATTTGGAGTTTGATTCGTCATTCAAAATATCGGCTATCGGTTTTCAAATATAAAGAGTTATCGGTTATTAGTATTGGCCAATCATTTTCATATCAGGCATCCCTTAATAATATACAATACACACTCTTAGGCAAAAGGTTCTATATATAACTCTAATGTTCTTTTCTTCTCTAATTTTGAAGAAAGTTTTATGCCAAAAAGGAGAAATGTGTTAAATAATTGCATAATTCTCTCATGTTTAATGCGTTTAATGCAGAACAAAATTAATTAATTGCATCTAAATCCATAAAATGAACCTTTATGGTTCTATACAGAACATTTTCTTCTAAGAGTGCAGGATTAGTAGGAATCAAACTTGCTGCAGACTTTTATGTGCATCCGTTTATTTAGAGATTTATCATTTATGACTGTGTGATGAGTGTAATAAGATTGCGTGGATTTTTTAGGCTGTTTTTCAGTGTTATTTGGATTTGTAAAGTTTTTTGTAATTAAAGTTTCATCAGATTTAAATGATGATGTTTGTGCTTTGACTTTCATTGCTCTTGTCCACAAAAGAGTCTAATGTTGCTTTTTTACTGCTCAGTAATTAAATTTTCTGAGTTATACAGCAATGAATGGGTTAAACTCTAAACCATCAAGATTGAAAAAGACACACACACGCGCACACACACACACACACACACACACACACACACACACACACACACACACACACACACACACACACACACACACACACACACACACACACACACACACACACACACACACACACACACACACACACACACACACACACACACACACACACAGAGAGAGAGAGAGATCTAAGTAATACAAATAAATGCATGGATATGATTTTCAGAACATTTTATTTAAAAAAAAACATATTTGTCTTTTGTCAAATCATGCAGAGTCTGTGTTTACGCCACACGCTTGCTGATCCTCTTATAGACGAGGCTGCCGAGAGTCAGAGTCTGCAACACAAACACACACACACATCATACAGTGAGATCTGGCCATCTGCAACACACACAAACACACACACACACACACACACACACACACACACACACACACACACACACACACACACACACACACACACACACACACACACACACACACACACACACACACACACACACACACACAAACACACACACACTGACCCTAAACCTACCCATCACAGGAAACATTCTGCATTTTTACTTTCTCAAAAAAACATCATTTAGTATGTTTTTAAGGCCATTTGAATTATGAGGACATTTGATATGTCCTCATAAACCACATTTATAGTGTAATACCAGTGTAATACCCATGTAGTTATACAAATTTGTGTCCTCATAAACCACATAAACAGGCTCACACACACACACACACACACACACACTCACACAGAGATCTGACCATCTGATCTCCTCACTCACATTGACGAGTGTGTTTGCGTCCACGAGCTCAGTGATCGATGTGATTTTGTTCAGGATGACCTTCAGCTTGTTGCCCTCTTTATTCACAACAGCCTAGAGCACAAAGATTATTATTATTATTATTATTATTATTATTATTATTATTATTATTATTATTATTATTATTATTATTATTAATGCATAAGCTCAGATTAATGCAGATGCGTCACCTTGACTCTCTCTCCGGTCAGCGTCTCGATGTCGGCCTCCTGCCCGATGGTGAAGGCGTTGGTCAGAACTTTGGTTCCGGTCGTCACCGTCACTTTAAAATGGTCTCCATTCTGCTCGATCTCCGACGTGCTCTTAATGTCTTTGCCTTTCTCAATCAGATCATCCGGAAGACCTGGAGGACATGAGAAGCGTTTAGACCAGGTTTAACCAGAGCTTTATGATGCTAAGGACCCTCAAATTTGATGAACCTTTAATGAGGGACCCCCTTCCCCCATAGATACATTTTTTTATGTATAGAAAAACATTTAACTGTTAGATAAATTGTAAATGAATACAACATATTGTTTCCACACTGCAAAAAATGCTTTTCTTACTCAGTATTTTTGTCTTGTTTCTAGTCCAAACATCTAACAATTATTACATTAAGAAGTATTTACTAGACAAGCCAAAGTAATTGTCTTGTTTTGGGGAAAATAACTCAAAATGAAGAGAGTTTTTGCTTTAAATAAGATAAATAATCTGCCAATGGGGTGAGAAAAATAATCTTGTTTTCTGTTTGAATTAAGATTATTTTTCTCACCCCATTGGCAGATTATTTATCTTATTTAAAGCAGAAACTCTCTTCATTTGGAGTTATTTTTCCCCAAAACAAGACAATTACTTTTGCTTGTCTAGTAAATACTTCTTGTTTTAAGAATTTTTTGATATTTGGACTAGAAACAAGATAAAAATACTGAGTAAGAAAAGCATTTTTTTTTTGCAGTGTAGAAAGAGACAAAGCAAACATTTACATGTATGTGGTGAGAAAGGAGAGAAACATTTAAAACATTTGGTAGACTTTGTCTTTTTTTATTCTCTGACCTCAGTTTGAAAAGCCCTGGTTTAGACGCCAGCAGATCATTCAGATCCAGCTAAACAAGCAAATGCTGAAAAAAAGCCTTTTGGCTAACTCTGGCATATGGACAGAAATGTGTATTAATAGGCACTGTCCCTGTAAATAAATACATTTTACGTTGATTTAATGGTGCGACTTTTGTTTTTGTAACCAGACTCTCAAAAATGATGTCAAAATGTGGAGTTTGATTCGTCAACCAAAATATCGGTTATCGGTTTCAAATATAAAGAGTTATCGGTTATTAGTATTGGCCAAAAATGTTCACATATCAGTGCATCCCTAAATAATATACAATACACACTCTATTTATAACTCTAATGTTCTTTTCTTCTCTAATTTTGAAGAAAGTTTTATGCCAAAAAGGAGAAATGTGTGAAATAATTGCATAATACTTTTAGGTTTAATGCGTTTAATGCAGAACAAAATTAATTAATTACATCTAAATCCATAAAGTGAACCTTTATGGTTCTATACAGAACATTTTCTTCTAAGAGTGCAGGATTAGTAGGAATCAAACTTGCTGCAGACTTTTTATGTGCATCCGTTTGTTTAGAGATTTATCATTTATGACTCTGTGACGAGTGTAATAAGATTGCGTGGATTTTTAAATAAATAAATATATACATAAATAAATAGACAAATGATCCGACTCACCGACGGCCTTCATGAACTCCACGAATCCCTCCTGACTGTCCAGCTGATATTTCCCACTGAAGGACATGGTGCCGACTGGACATAGAGTGACTCCAGAGTGGGTGAAAGATGCTTTTATGTGGTCAAATACACAGATCAGTAATTATTAACCTGACAGGATGGTCCTGATTGGTCAAATCACTGTGAAATGTCATGTGGGGTAAAAGCAGGTCTGAGTGCAAAACAGATCAGATCTATGGAGGGTTTGATCTAATCAGATCGTGGCCTTAACCTTTGCCCTCGGCACGGTGACATCATCACAGACGATCAGACCCGAGGGTCACACAACTCCAACAACTAAAACTGAATTCATACATTTGCATTTGTTTTTTTTAAGTAACTAACTAACGATGCAAAAACAATATTTACTTATATACACCAGGCTTAGCATTATGACTGGTGAAGTGAATAACCGGCTCCTGTTAGTGGGTGGGATATATTAGGCAGCAAGTGAACATTTTGTCCTCAGAGTTGATGTGTGTGAAGCAGGAGAAATGGGCAAGCGTAAGGATTTGAGCGAGTTTGGACAGATTGTGACGGCTAGACGACTGGGTCAGAGCATCTCCAAAACTGCAGCTCTTGTGGGCTGTTCCCGGTCTGCAGTGGTCAGTATCTATCAAAAGTGCTCCAAGGAAGGACCAGTGGAGAACCGGCCACAGGGTCATGGGCGGCCAAGGCTCATTGATGACCGTGGGGAGCGAAGGCTGGCCCGTGTGGTCCGATCAAACAGACGAGCTACTGGAGCTCAAACTGCTCCAGAAGTTAATGCTGGTTCTGATAGAAAGCTGTCAGAATACACAGAGCAGCTCAGTTT
Source organism: Pseudorasbora parva (assembly GCF_024679245.1). Classification (NCBI taxonomy): domain Eukaryota; kingdom Metazoa; phylum Chordata; class Actinopteri; order Cypriniformes; family Gobionidae; genus Pseudorasbora; species Pseudorasbora parva. Next base: position 45,589,747 of record NC_090184.1, read on the forward strand.
GAGGCGTATGGGGCGGCATAGGGTGACCTCTGACCCCTGACCCCGCCGAAAGCACCAACAGTGGCACGTGCGCATCAGAACTGGACCACGGAGCAATGGAAGAAGGTGGCCTGGTCTGAGGAATCACGTGTTCTTCTACATCACGTGGATGGCCGGGTGTGTGTGTGTGGCTTACCTGGGGAACACATGGCCTCAGGATGCACTATGGGAAGAAGGCGAGCCGGCGGAGGCAGTGTGATGCTTTGGACAATGTTCTGCTGGGAAACCTTGGGTCCTCCATCCATGTGGATGTTACTTTGACACGCTCCACCTACCTAAGCATTGCTGAGACCATGTTCAGCCTTTGATGGAAACGGTATTCTGGTGGCTGTGGCTCTTCCAGCAGGATAATGCTCCTGACACAAAGCACAAATGCTTCAGGAATGGTTTGAGGAGCACAACGACCAGTTTGAGGCGTCGACTCGGCCTCCAGATTCCCCAGATCTCAATCCAATCGAGCATCTGTGGGATGAGCTGAGCAAACAAGTCCGATCCATGGAGGACCCACCTCACAACTTACAGGACTTAAAGGATCTGCTGCTAACATCTTAGTGTCACAGCGAGCACACCTTCAGGGGTCTAGAGGAGTCTATGCCTCAATGGGTCATGGGGACCAACACAATATTAGTCATAATGTTATGCCTGATCAGTGTATACTGACATAATTATAAATGATGTCATGGCATGTTCATTTATAAATACCCGTTTGTATGTCATTGCATTCCTCAAATCATGAACCAGTCACAAGTGTGATAAAAATAGAGAGTATTTCATTATGAGGACACAAATATAGAGCATGTGGAAAGTTGTGTAAATGATCCGTAACTGCAGAATCAAAGAGTCTTTCAGGAGGAGATGCATTACTAATGCAGTATAATTCATAATCATAACTGATTTCTGTGCATCTCCGAGTCTCATTATCCAGATCACGAGAGCTGGACAAGTACACGACTTCATGACTGGAGTAAAAGTCCTACTGGTCAAATATTACTCCGTTACAAGTGAAAGTTGTAAAAACTGATTTTTACCAAAGTAAAAGTACAGAAGTATTGGTTTTCAAAAGTACTTAAGTATCAAAAGTAAATTTCCTTTTTTATGTCGCCGCATTATTGTATTATAGTTGTATAAATGCACATTATGCCATCATGGTTTAAGCCAGTCAGTGACGCTCCATCTGACATACTAGCACACGACTAACTTAGGCCCCGTCCACACGGAGACGCGTTTAGCTGTATACATTTTGTACCGTATCAGCGTTTCGTCCACACCGATCCGGCGTTTTAGAAGCATGCATCCGATATTTTCTGGAATCGGGTCCCAAAGCAGATAAATCTGAAAACGATCATCTTCCGTTTTCGTGTGTGCAGCGAATCCGTACATTTTCTGAAACGGTGATGTCATCACACTACGTCCAGCACGGTGAAGAGTTAAAGGGATAAAGCTACGGGCACTGGGCATGAGCTCATCAATATCGCCTCATTTAATGACCGTATCTGCAGTACTGTAAGGGTGTGTTTTGGGTCGGGGTAGGTGTAGGCGTTAATAAAACACATCTGTTAAGTACCAAATGTATTTATTGTTATTTTATTGTGAGATTTTGGCTCACCTCCGACCACTGCTATACCCCTGCTAGCCACAACTCTTCTCCGTTTTTAGTGTATGTCTGTGGCAGAATTACAGCGCCACACACTGGCCTGGCATGCAAACTACATCGTTTTTAGTCCGTTTTCTTAATCCCGTGTGGACGCAGATATTTCTTGAAACGAGGAAAAAAAATTATCGGATTAGGAAAGCGCTGGCTTCGTGTGGACGGGGGCCTCAAACTCATTTAAATACTTGTAGAAAAGTTACAAAGCTCTTTATAAAGCTGCTGTCACTTTAAGGCCGAATGCACGGATCCAATACACTGATACACATCTGATATTCTCACACTGTTCACCTTCACTGAAGACAGAATCAACTTTGTTTATGTGAATACTCCACTAAATGAGCATTTGGACATCCGTCTTCTTCCATTTTGCTCTAAACTATAAATCAGTGTTTAATAAATGCTGTGAAATCATTGAACTTCACGAGACTCTACAAGAGTGATTCCTGAAAGGCTTTCTGCAAAAACCCAAACACCTTTTAAAGAAGAAAAAAATCATCCACTGACTTTCAAAGCTGCGACAGAAACGACTTTCCACTTCGAGGACCTTGATAGAAATGTAGTGGAGTAAAGAGGACGATATTTGTCTTTCAGATGGAGTGAAGTTAAAGTCAGAAGTTTACAGAAAAAATAATACTCCAGTAAAGCACAGAGACTCAAACAGTGAACTTCAGTACAGGACTCGAGTAAATGAGCTGAGGAACTGTCCAGTGTTTTTTAGGAGTGACCCGTCAGCATTAGTCCAGGGCTTCGCTTTGATCGTCTGGACTCTGGACTGATTGATTATCAGCGTTTTATCAGGAACACACTGACGACACACACAATAAACCCATAATCTCGGCCGCACTGATGGAGCTTATCTGCCTCATCCACCGCCAGATCAATATGGTGTCAAGTTTCAAATAACGAGTGAAGAAAAAGCTCTAATTAACTCTAACTGTGACATCCAAACCCGCATCACGACCTTTGACCTGTAATGGTGACATACTGACGAATATTGACTCTCTGTGTGCAAGATTGTGAATTAGTGTTATTTTAGTACATTTGTTTTTATTAATATTTGTTTTAATTATTTTTATTTCATTTAAAGGTTTCGTAATTTGTGTTTTTTTAATGTCTCTAATTTTTTTTTAGATATTTTAAGTAAAATTAATCACAAATTAGGAATGTTGCTTTGATAAAATGTTATTTTTTAATATTTTTGTTACAAAGTTTTAATCATTTTAATTTAAGTTGTAATAATTTGTTGTTTTTGTCACTTTTATAAACTGTTTTTAATATATTTGTATCTTAGTTTTAGTTTTACATATTTTAATTAAATTAAATACAGTTTATTAGAGATAAATGTTATTATATTTCCAGAATCTGAAATAGTTTTTAATGTTTCTTTATTTTAGTTAAAGTTTTAGCGACTATTTTTTGTTTTTTTCATTAAATTTGTTGAAGTGATCAGTGCTGCCACTCTGATATGAGGAGTGTGAGGTCAACACAGTGTGTGTGAAAGACTCGCATTACTCAACATCCTCATAAAGCGCAGTATCTGAGACGCTGTAAACAGAGCCCTTATCTCAGAGAGCCGCAGCAGAGGCCTGGAGCGGCACATCATCGCACATCTATTACATTTATAGCTATGTTAGTACTTCTCTGTAAAGATACACTGTGTAACTATTACAAAATAACATTTATAATGATTAAATACATCATTAATCCTTCTTAGAAAGAGTGGCAGGGGTTAGTGTGTGTGTGTGTGTGTGTGTGTGTGTGTGTGTGTGTGTGTGTGTGAGAGAGTGGCAGGGGTTAGTGTGTGTGTGTGTGTGTGTGTGTGTGTGTGTGTGTGTGTGTGTGAGAGAGAGAGTGGCAGGGGTTAGTGTGTGTGTGTGTGTGTGTGTGTGTGAGAGAGAGTGGCAGGGGTTAGTTGTGTGTGTGTGTGTGTGTGTGTGTGTGTGTGTGTGTGAGAGAGAGAGAGAGGGGCAGGGGTTAGTTGTGTGTGTGTGTGTGTGTGTTTGTGTGTGTGTGTGTGTGTGTGTGTGTGTGTGTGTGTGTGTGTGTGTGTGCGTGCGTGCGTGTGTGTGTGTGCGTGTGTGAGAGTGGCAGGGGGTAGTTTTGTGTGTGTGTGTGTGTGTGTGTGTGAGAGAGAGAGAGAGGGGCAGGGGTTAGTTGTGTGTGTGTGTGTGTGTTTGTGTGTGTTTGTGTGTGTGTGTGTGTGTGTGTGTGTGTGTGTGTGTGTGTGTGTGTGTGTGTGTGTGTGTGTGTGTGTGTGTGTGTGTGTGTGTGTGTGTGTGTGTGTGTGTGTGTGTGTGTGTGTGTGCGTGCGTGCGTGCGTGTGTGTGCGTGTGTGAGAGTGGCAGGGGGTAGTTTTGTGTGTGTGTGTGTGTGTGTGTGTGAGAGAGAGAGAGAGAGAGAGAGAGGGGCAGGGGTTAGTTGTGTGTGTGTGTGTGAATGTGTGTGTGTGTGTGTGTACACACAAAGTACATGCAGTTTACTTTTACGTGCAGTAAAAGTTACACAGTGTCTCTGTAAACCAAACAAAAATGAGAAACTTTTGACATTTTATCACGATCACTGGTTGAGTTTCTCTGTCTTAAGGGACTGAGCATCAGTGAGGGATCATCTGCCCCCTATAGGACAGATGGAGATGTAGCAGGCAAAACAGACACACAGCAGAGGAAAACACACACACACACACACACACACACACACACACACACACACACACACACACACACACACACACACACACACACACACACACACACACACAGCAATGATCAGGGGCTTTAGGGTCACACACGTTCGCTGTTTGACGGATGAACTGGGGTTAGTGTGTGAAAGGGGAACACAGAAGGTCACTGGAGGTTAAAGCGCTCGTGTGTGAGACCGAGAGAGAAAGAGACTCGATCTAATGATAGCCATCACCGCTCTGACGTCTGAACGGGTCTCGGGGTTAACTCCTCTATAATGATTTATTAATGATGATTATAATCACGCACCTCTACTGGACATCACACTCAGAGCTCTATCAGCTTCTCAGGATTAAACTTCTGAGCTGAATATGAACAGTTGCATCATATCTGACAGCATTAAAGGGTTACTTCAGCGATTAGCATATGGCTTTGTATCAGTAGATACCCTGGAGTATATTCAAATGATTGTGCTTTCCCCCCTCATATCCCCCTGAGACGAGAGATTTATGCATTTTATTTCTGGAAAAATTCCTCCTATGATGCAAATTGACGATATTTGCATCATAGGAGGAATGTTTGCCCAAAGGCTAAAGACTACAGCCAGCAGAGGGAGCCATTTCCGCATGTTTAACTCGCTCATGAGGATGGAGATCACACTCACAGCTCAGCTCAGCTCAGGCACTCATTTAAACACAGCTATGCTGAGCAATGGAAGTCTTTTAACTTCTCAAATTAATTTCTATAAAAGTTAAGCTTGTAAAGGCATGAACTGAAAGGCGCCAGACTGAACTGGCGTTGTGAATGTATGCCGCGAGTGTAGTCGCGATTACCTCAGCACTCATCACGAGAGCTCATCCGCTCATTTATCTCACTCCTGCAGTCAGTGCTCAGTGCTGTGAGACAATATTCTGAGCTGTGAGTGTGATCTCCATCCTCATGAGCGGGTTAAACATGCGGAAATGGCTCCCTCTGCTGGCTGTAGTCTTTAGCCTTTGGGCAAACATTCCTCCTATGATGCAAATATCGTCAATTTGCATCATAGGAGGAATTTTTCCACAAATAAAATGCATAAATCTCTCGTCTCAGGGGGATATGAGGGGGAAAGCACGATCATTTGAATATACTCCAGGGTTTCTACTGATACAAAGCCATATGCTAATCGCTGAAGTAACCCTTTAAACACAGTCATTTTGTGCTTATTTTTTTAGCATGTTTTTTTGCTGTTGTTTTTGCTTTGTTCAAAATGTTCTTGTGTGTTTAATGGATATTTTGTTCACTGTAAGCAATACTGTAAAACGTTTTTCTGTTCTATCATACCGTGTATCTACTGTACCTCCTGTAGTAAAGAGAAAAAAAACTGATTTGTTTTTTACTAGAATGCTTTTGAATGTGAACATTACTGTACATGTGGACATACAGTTCCCAACCAAGATATTGTCACGTCACAGACAAGGGAAGATGGTGCGAGGACTCAAGTGCAAGAGGAGTAAGATTTATTCACAACAAACAAAACATAAGTGCAAAACAAAACCCACAAGGGGGAAACCATAAACTAGAAAATACATAAACCGGAACTGAACACATACCACGAAGAAGTCACAGGGGACCAGAAGACGTAGACAGTACAAGGATACGACCCAGACTGACAAACACAAGGAGCTTATAAAGGGAAGAAATCAAGAGGGAACAGGTGCGAGAAATCAACACTAATCAGATAACGAGGGGGAGGGGTCAGACAATGACAGGAGCACATGCTCAGAAGGACAAAACCCACATGTGCACACAAGACAGGACAGCCATGTGACAGGATATTTAGTGCAAAAACAGAGGATTGCATGTTTTTCGTGTAAACACCTGTAAAACTGAAACATAAAAGTCTCTGCAGTCTTTGTAATGTTAACAGTAGCCAGTATTTTGAAACCTGCTGTACTTTGATTGACTGCGTGTACATTGTGAAGTGAAAGTGTTATTCTTTGACAGAATATTTCCATTGTGAGTCCGATGTCCAGTGTTTTGGTAAAGTTCGAGTGTGTAGAGAAAGATGTGTTCTGTTTTGAAATGAAGAGTTAGTGTATATTTAACAAAATGTGCTTTTGAGAAGAAAATGATCCATTTGGCCAGCTGTGTTTTGTAGGTGTGAGTCTGTGTTAAGAGTTTAGAAAAATGATCTGAAGTATATGTAAGTGCTTATTAGTGACTGAAAAAAACTGTAACATGTTTTATTGTCATGTATTTTTGATATATATATATAATCAGTATAAAAATATTTATATTGCCGAAATTATATTGAAATTTTTTTTTATGAATTTACACTAAAGATTATATTTATATTTAGATAAATATACTTTTGGTAATATATAAATGTGTGTGTGTGTGTGATAGGTAGGTTTAGGGGCAGTGTGTGTGTGTGTGTGTGTGTGTGTGTGTGTGTGTGTGTGTGTGTGTGTGTGTGTGTGTGTGTGTGATAGGTAGGTTTAGGGGCAGTGTGTGTGTGTGTGTGTGTGTGTGATAGGTAGGTTTAGGGGCAGTGTGTGTGTGTGTGTGTGTGTGTGTGTGTGTGTGTGTGTGTGTGTGTGTGTGTGTGTGTGATAGGTAGGTTTAGGGGCTGTGTGTGTGTGTGTGTGTGTGTGTGTGTGTGTGTGTGTGTGTGTGTGTGTGTGTGTGTGTGTGTGTGTGTGTGTGATAGGTAGGTTTAGGGGCTGTGTGTGTGTGTGTGTGTGTGTGTGTGTGTGTGTGTGTGTGTGTGTGTGTGTGTGTGTGTGTGTGTGTGTGTGTGTGTGTGATAGGTAGGTTTAGGGGCAGTGTGTGTGTGTGTGTGTGTGTGTGTGTGTGTGTGTGTGTGTGTGTGTGTGTGTGTGTGTGTGTGTGTGTGTGTGTGTGTGTGTGTGTGTGTGTGTGTGTGTGTGATAGGTAGGTTTAGGGGCTGTGTGTGTGTGTGTGTGTGTGTGTGTGTGTGTGTGTGTGTGTGTGTGTGTGTGTGTGTGTGTGTGTGTGTGTGTGTGATAGGTAGGTTTAGGGGCAGTGTGTGTGTGTGTGTGTGTGTGTGTGATAGGTAGGTTTAGGGGCAGTGTGTGTGTGTGTGTGTGTGTGTGTGTGTGTGTGTGTGTGTGTGTGTGTGTGTGATAGGTAGGTTTAGGGGCAGTGTGTGTGTGTGTGTGTGTGTGTGTGTGTGTGTGTGTGTGTGTGTGTGATGGGTAGGGGCAGTGTAAGGGGATAGAAAATACAGTTTGCACAGTATAAAATGTATTACGCCTATGGAAAGTCCCCACAATTCACAAAAACCTAACGTGTGTGTGTGTGTGTGTGTGTGTGTGCATGTGCGTGTGCGTGTGCGTGTGTGTGTGTGTGTGTGTGTGTGTGTGTGTGTGGCCCAAAAATATATGTGGAAATATAAGGAAGTAAAACTTATCAAAAACATATTTATGTAGATATAAAAATAGCATTAGTATCAGAATCAGAAAGAGCTTTATTGCCATGTGTGCTTTCACACACAAGGAATTTTTTTTGGTGCTGAAGCTTCCAGTGCAACAGAGGAGCTCCACACCGAGGCGGCCATCCACGGCGCCATCATGATGGCGATATACATAGTATACATTTACTGTAAATGCATAATCGTTTGAAAATATATATATATTTCTGTAATATAAAATACATTTATTTAGTCTAAATATTCTCCAGAATATGTAGTTTCTGCCATATGCGCCGTTTGAGTCAACGTGCATTCTGGGAAGAAATGAATAATGCCGATGTTATAATTAATAAAACACAGCGCTATATAAATAGGACAGTCTTATGGGCAAGGGTCAAAGGTCAGAGTGGTCTGCATGTAAGGCCGGTGCAGTGTGATGGACATCAGAGGGTTAGACATCTTCTCGTGTGTGTGTGTGTGTGTGTGTGTGTGTGTGTGTGTGTGTGTGTGAGAGCTCCAGTATAACGCCTGCTTCAGTCCTCGGCCGTGTTTCGGAGAGGAATGGAGATGTGTATCTAGTGTTTCCTTATTTTGGGGCAGGAAAGCACAGGCTTGTTGACTTCCTCTCCCTCCCTTCCTTCCTTCTCTGCGAAGGTACTCATCTGAAAAATGAGAACAAAGTGATTGTTCCTGTTCTCTTTCTTAAGTCACTTCAAATGCTGTTCGCGAGGCTGGAGGCTCATTGTGAGGAGCGCAGAGCAGGAGACAGGTAAGAGGCGCGCACACACACACACACACACACACACACACTGGTCAGTCCAGCTGATGGAGGTGATGCACTTATGTTAAAGCGATCCGCTCAGATGCTTCGTTTGCAGATGGAGTTTAATGCCCAGACCTGCGTTTTTCAGATAGTACACTCTAAAAAATGCTGGGTTAAAAACAACCCAAGTTGGGTTAAAAATGGACAAACCCAGAAATTGGGTTGTTTGAACACAGTGAATGGACCCATTAAAATGAACCCTATTTCTGGGTTGGTCCATTTTTAACCCAACTTGGGTTGTTTTTAACCCAGCAGTTTTTTGAATGTATACACTCTAAAATGTTCTGAGTAAAAAACAACCCAATGTTGGGTCAAATATGGACTAACCTAGCCATTGTGTTGTTTTAACCCAGCAATTGGGTTGTCTTAAGCAAATATTTAACCCAACTGCAGGGTTAAAACAACCCAATCACTGGGTTAGTCCATATTTGACCCAACATTGGGTTAAAACAACCTATTTTCTTTATTTTCATTTCATGAAAAGCAGAATTTGTTCTTTTTTAGTGTATATGCACTACTTTTTGTGCATGCAAAATGATCAAATATGCAAAATGCATGTTAAATAATCATGTGACGTGTGAAAAATCGCATTAAGTGTCCTGTAAATATAATTACGCATGTGATTTCCTCGTTTGCGGATGTGCTATCAGTCATTAATCTGACTAAAGCAGAACTTGTATTTAATTATGGCAAATTTTTTCCTCTTAATATTTCCACGATTATGATGCTGTTCACTTTATTTAAGCAATTCATCTCGATTTAACACCATTATATCAGGTTTCTGGTTCAAATGCGATCGCCTTATGTTATATTCACTTAAAACTGTCACTCTTTGACATAACTTGATGTTTTTATTTTCAGTCAAGTGACCCAATCACACAGGACTTCACTTCCCATCATGCTTTGCAAAGGGGCTGAATTCGGACAGTAAATGTTTAAATAAAGTGCAATTTATGCATTTCTAACGAGATGAGAAAATGGAGACTTTTAAATGTTTAATGTTGGCTTTTAAAAGTGTGTGTTATGTGTGTGTTTTTGGAGGTGAAGAGTGTAGAGTGTAGAGCTAATAAGAATTAAAACTGTTTTAATAATAATAATCAACTACTGGGCATGCCATGGATGTAAAACAACGATCTTCTAGCCAATAAGATTTTGTAAAAGGTTTTCTTGTTAGATAACATTTGTCATTTTGTAATTAAATTCGATTACTTGTTTTTGTTTGATATTCATTTTAGGATCATTTAACTTTGGACAAAATTAAGAATGTTAACCTGATTTAACTAAATAGCATTGAAATAACCTTACGTAAACGTTTCCTGACATCAACAAAGATCATTAAATTCAGCTTAACCCAGTTACGTGGAACCTGCTGGCATACAGAAATGAAGTAAATCCAGCGCATTGAGTGTAGTTTGACTGTATTGTACTCGAATGAGAGCGCAGGCTGATGGATTATAGTGAAAAAGAGAAGTCCCCGTCCTAATGCAGTGAAAGTGAAAGACAGAGAGGAAGAGATGGATCCACTCGTTCTTTAGGGTTAAATCTGGTGTTTGCTGAACCATCGGGATTTCTACACTCAAAAAAACATTGGATTTACTTAAAGGGGCGGTGAAATGCTGTTTCGTCCATACTGAGCTTTCCACTGTTAAAGACTTGGATTCCCATCCTAAACATAGACAAAGTTTCAAAAACTAATGTTGGACGTTTGATGGAGTATTTCTGTGTCAAAAATACTCCTTCCGGTTTCTCACAAGTTTCGGAGAGTTTTTTTCGAGTATGGGTCGGCTTGACGTTAATAGAGCGGAAGGTCCTTGTATGGGCCGTACGGCTCTTCTCCCGGTAGGGTGCGCGCGCGTGACTAGAGCGAGAGAGGAAACGCACGCCCATACACACTCTCAGCTGCAGATCCAGTCGTCCGTGAACACTTCTGTCGTTATAGTCCGCGCCGCGCTCCACTTCATTCCTCCACTTTGACATTAAGCGACTTCAACGCTTCAGCACAACATTCTGGGAAGGCAGCGCTGCATCTGAACCGATTTGAACGCAGAAATGCTTCAGTCGCATCGCAAAGTGGATCTCCACACTCCAAGAAGTGTGTTTTTGACGGAGTGGTCCCAGCGATAAAGGTTCGGTCCTGCTTTGGAAGCAGCCGGTGAGTAAAACGGCTTCAGATGTCTGTGCTGTCGGCTATCGTCGCGTGAGTAAACATCAGTAAACGACACGATCGCGTGCTTCGTCATTCAAATGCGCTAACGGACTCCATTGTTGTTCTGTATAACGTTACACTAGTCTGACGTGCAAAACCGTTTCGCTTGCTACTGCTAAGGTTTAGTCGCATACAATAGTCCATAAACCGAATCATGTCCTCATAAACTGCGAGTGTTTTACAACATTACCTTTTACATTACAAGACTGTATTGGCTAGATGGTTTTGTTACATCCATGGTGTTGTTTTTTTTAATTATTAAAACAACTTTAATAGTTATTATCAGATCCTCAACCCAAGCACACGCTCTACACTTCACCACAATGATAACCTCCAAAAACACACACATAACACACACTTTTAAATGCCAACATAACAAAACATTAAACATTTAAAAGTCTCCATTTTCTCATCTCGTTAGAAATGCATAAATTGCACTTTATTTAAACATTTACTCTCTGAATTCAGCCCCTTTGCAAAGCATGATGGGAAGTGAAGTCCTGTGTGATTGGGTCACTTGACTGAATCATGTTATTTTAAAATAAAAACATCCAGTTATGTCAAAGAGTGACGGTTTTAAGTCAGTTTAACATGAATCAATTACATTTGAACCAGAAACCTGATATAATGGTGTTAAATCAAGATGAACTGCTTAAATAAAGTGAACAACGTCATAAGTTCATTTTTTTGAGTGTAGAAATAAAATGAATGATGATCTTTCCAAGTATATTTGTCTATATTTAATACTAATATCTTCTTAAATCAAGATGTCCATCTGCCAATGGAGCCAAAGGGAAAACAAGATTATTTTTCTGACTCCATTGTCGGATATTTGCTCTCGTTTTAAGCACAAATTTAACACCTTCAGGCATTTTGCTTCTCCTCCAGTAAATGTGCCTTGATTTAAGAACGTTTAGATATTTGTGCGATATTGAGGGTTCGGTTCCCTGGTCCTTCCTTGTCAAATCAACCGAATTTCAGAAACTTACCTGGCTCCAATTTTTGATTTTGGTAATATTTTTTTTTCAAAAGAAAGACATAAATAGTGATAATGGCCAAAATATTAAATATCACAGCAGTATATTCACTGAGTAATCCACTGTTTTGTAGAGGAGGGTCGAAATGACAATTTTCACTTGAGATTTGGAGCCAAATTACAGGGGTGTAAAAATGACTTTAGAAAGACGGCAGCATCATTATTTTATTTTCACACAAAGATTAGTAGATCTTTTAGTGAAATATGTTGACTTTATCAATCTGTGTTGTATTATACGCCAACTGTGACCGTTCAAATATGGTTAAAAAGCACTTCTTGTGTTTTTTTCCCCAAGTTTGCATGCCTGTAACTCTAGAAGCATTAAAAATATCTTAATATCCTTTTAGATTCTGGGTCTTAACAAACATTTCTCTTGGCACTTTCATTTTAAAGGCCCCATATGGGTCAATCCCAGAGATATGGAGATCTTAATGCGGCTCGAGGAGTAAAATGGTCAATTGTTTAATATCTAGAAGCTGGCACTTAGACAGGTATGTTTTATGCAATCGTGTTGATAAAAAAAACAACAACAAGATACATTTCTAGTTTCCACACTATTTGTTCTTCAGATATTCCTCTTTAAAAGAAAGTATCAACTATTTGCATATGAAAGTATCAACTATATGCATATGAAAGTATCAACTATATGCATATGAAAGTATCAACTATATGCATATGAAAGTATCAACTATATGCATATGAAAGTATCAACTATATGCATATGAAAGTATCAACTATATGCATATGAAAGTATCAACTATATGCATATGAAAGTATCAACTATATGCATATGAAAGTATCAACTATATGCATATGAAAGTATCAACTATATGCATATGAAAGTATCAACTATATGCATATGAAAGTATCAACTATATGCATATGAAAGTATCAACTATATGCATATGAAAGTATCAACTATATGCATAGTGGCCCACATTTGGTTTTTGACCACTAAAATTGGCCATTTTACTCTTGGAGCCGCATTAAGATCTCCATATCTCTGGAACTGAATCATCGAGGGCCTTTAAAAAGGAAATACCTAAAGAAGTTGTTGTTAAGAATCAGAATATAAAATGATATTAAGATAGATTTAAGACTTCTTATGTTACAGGCATGCAAACTTGGGACAAAAAACACAAGAACAAGCTTTTTTCCCATTTTTGAACAATCACTTTTGGCGTATAATGAGACAAAGATTTCTAAAGTCAAACGATTTCACTAATAGATCTACCAATCTCTGTGTGAAAGTAAAATAATGATGCTGCCATCTTTCTAAAGTTATTTTTACACCCCTCTAATTTGGCATCGAATCTCATGTGAAACCCTCCTCTACAAAACAGTGGATTACTCAGTCATCTAATATTTTGGCTTTCATCTTAATTTATGTATTTCTCTCACCAGACAAAAAAAAAAAATGATATCTGCACTGTAAAAGAAAAAAATATTGTTAGTTTAACTTAAAAAAAAGTAAGTATGCTGGTTGCCTTAAAATTTAGAGTTTATTGAAATAAAAAAATTGAGTTGATACAATGAAGGAAATTGGTTTAATAAATAGAAACTTAAAATATTATTGTATCTGAACCACATAAAAAATTTGATAAAGGATGCACAGTTTAGCGACATCATCACAAATAAAACACCATTGCCCAATATGCTTACAAAATATTTGAATAAAAGTTGTTGATTCTCAAAAATGTTCATTGTATTAACTCAATGTTTTTATTTCAATTAACTCAAAATGTTAAGGCAGGTGACTAATTTTTTTTAAAACAATTTTTTACAGTGTAGTTGAATTGACCCACAATGTAAAAAATTATATGTTCAATAAGATAAGCCAACAGATGTTTTTACATTGTTTTAACTTACCAAAATAAGTTAAGAAATGTTAAACTTTTTTTAATACGTTTTTTTACATTTGGCAGACGCTTTTATCCAAAGCGACTTACATTGCATTCAATGTATACATGTTTACATCATTGTCAGTTCTTGCTTTCCCTGGGAATCGAACCCATGACCTTGGGGTTGCTAGCGCCACACTCTCCTGGTTGAGCTACAGAAGAGCTTGCGTTTATACAATGTGCAACTATTTTTTTTAAGTCAGTTTAACATAATCTAAGTCGATTGTACTTAAAAATGTCAGTGCACATGTGCCTTGAATGCTGTGTAATGCATGAATGTCAGTGTAATAAATGTGTTTTTTTTTTCAGAGCTGGACAATATTTGAACACATTTACTCGAGTCCTGTACTGAAGTTCACTGTTTGAGTCTCTGTGCTTTACTGGAGTATTATTTTTTCTGTAAACTTCTGACTTTAACTTCACTCCATCTGAAAGACAAATATCGTCCTCTTTACTCCACTACATTTCTATCAAGGTCCTCGAAGTGGAAAGTCGTTTCTGTCGCAGCTTTGAAAGTCAGTGATGATTTTTTTCTTCTTTAAAAGGTGTTTGGGTTTTTGCAGAAAGCCTTTCAGGAATCACTCTTGTAGAGTCTCGTGAAGTTCAATGATTTCACAGCATTTATTAAACACTGATTTATAGTTTAGAGCAAAATGGAAGAAGACGGATGTCCAAATGCTCATTTAGTGGAGTATTCACATAAACAAAGTTGATTCTGTCTTCAGTGAAGGTGAACAGTGTGAGAATATCAGATGTGTGTCAGTGTATTGGATCCGTGCATTCGGCCTTAAAGTGACAGCAGCTTTATAAAGAGCTTTGTAACTTTTCTACAAGTATTTAAATGAGTTTAAGTTAGTCGTATGCTAGTGTGTCAGATGGAGCGTCACTGACTGGCTTAAACCATGATGGCATAATGTGCATTTATACAACTATAATACAATAATGCACTGCACTTGATACTTAAGTACTTTTAAAAACAAATACTCCTGTACTTTTATTTGAGTAAAAATCTGTTTTTACAACTTTCACTTGTAACGGAGTAATATTTGACCAGCAGTACTTTTACTCCAGTAATGAAGTCGTGTACTCTCTGTTTTGTTTTTCACAGGCGGGTGATGGACAGTTTTCACACTCAAGATCTGAAGAACGCATAGAAAACTTTCAGCATGGATTCAAATGAGAGCGAAAGCAAGCGCGCAGATGGCTTTCCCTGCAGAAACGTTGATCTTTCTCTTCTTCCGTACTCTCTTCCTCATCCCATCGTTCCTCAAGCCCACAGATACATCCCTGATATGATCGACCTAAACAGGCTTCGGCTGCATCGCGTCGTTCAGGTGAAGCAAGAAGTGCCAATATGGCCGCCGTCTCCTCTGCTCATGCGCAGTCCGTACTTCCCAACTTTCCATCCCAGTTTAGTCCCGTTCCCGTTCCTCCTACCCGGTTCGGTCCCGCAAGTCTCCCCAAATCCTTTCTACCCAAACGAAGCGCTCAGATTTCGCCGCAGAAATCCCGAAGCCGCGAAATCGGAGAAGCTGAGCGTCCACGTGGACGACAGCTATTATGTGGATGTTGGCGGCGATCAGAAACGCTGGAAATGCCGCATGTGTGAAAAATCGTACACCTCCAAATATAACCTGATCACGCACATCCTCGGGCACAGCGGGATTAAACCGCATGGATGCAACCTCTGCGGGAAGCTTTTCAAGCAGCTGAGCCACCTGCACACACACATGCTCACGCACCAGGGCGCGCGCCCGCACAAATGCCAAGTGTGCCATAAAGCCTTCACGCAGACGAGTCATTTAAAGAGACACATGATGCAGCACAGCGACGTTAAGCCATACAGCTGTGGAGTCTGCGGCCGAGGCTTTGCGTACCCGAGCGAGCTGCGCGCGCACGAGCTCAAGCACGAGCGCGGGCAGGAGAACGTGTGCGTGGAGTGCGGGCTCGACTTTGCCACACTGGCGCAGCTGAAGCGGCACCTGAGCGCGCACCGCGGGCCCTCGCACTACGACTGCGGCGAGTGCGGGAAAAGCTTCCAGTACCCGAGTCAGCTCCAGAACCACATGATGAAGCACAAGGACATCCGGCCGTTCATCTGCAGCGAGTGCGGGATGGAGTTCGTGCAGTCGCACCATCTCAAACAACACACACTCACACACAAGGTGAGGAGAAAACACTCCAAATCAAATACAATTCCCAACAGTGATTCTAACTAGCACTTTTTAGTTACATTTACTTATTGGGCCCTTATCATACACATATGTTTCCATGTTTTATGGCGACTTTCCATAGGCATAATGGTTAAACACACACACACACACACTGCCCCTAAACCTACCCATCACAGGAAAAATTCTGCATTTTTACTTTCTAAAAAAAAAAACTCCTCCTGTATGATTTATAAGCCTTTTGAAAAGTGGGGACCGCTTGGTTGGTGATGTAGGTGATCTCAGTTTTTACTATCCTATACCTTTGGGGACATTTGGGCCCCACAATGTAATATAAACAAGGGCACACACACACTGCCCCTACCCCTAAACCTACCCATCACACACACACTTGCCCCTACCCCTAAACCTACCCATCACACACACTGCCCCTACCCCTAAACCTACCCATCACACACACTGCCCCTACCCCTAAACCTACCCATCACACACACTGCCCCTACCCCTAAACCTACCCATCACACACACTGCCCCTACCCCTAAACCTAACCTATTGTTGGTTTATCTTTAAAAAAGTGAGTAACCTGGTTGCCTTAAAATTTTGAGTTTATTAAAATCAAAAATTTGAGTTCATACAATGAAGGAAATTGGTTTTAAAAATAGAAACTTAAAATATTATTGTATCTGAACCACATAAAAAAATGTGATAAATCATAAAAATAGCACAATTTGGCTGCGTCATCACTAATAAAACACACAATTACCCAATTTGATTACAAAATCTTTTAAGTATCTTTTAATAAAGGTTATCGAATCTCAAAAATGTTCATTGTATTAACTCAAAATTTTAATTTCAATGAACTCAAAATTTTAAGGCAACCAGGTTACGTTTTTTCTAAATAATTTTTTACAGTGTATGGGAATGTTATTGTCATGGTGAAATGTAATTGGTTTATAATTTTGCCATTATGACATGTTGGAGTGTGATTCTCAATTTAATAAGCAAGCATTATTCCATTTACATTTATTTTATTTACGCTATTTAGACACGTTTAACATGTAACCCCATCCCTAAACCCACACATGTGTGAACATGATATAAAGCACAGGATATAACATACGACTGCATCCACGAGTTATTCAGAAAGTTAAAAAATACAAGTTTTCAGAGGCTTTTTTGTGGAGATAATACAATGAAAATTTTTTGAGATTCGACTACCTTTATTAGAATATTATTAAAAGATTTTGTAGCATATTGGGTAATAGTGTGTTTTATTTGTGATGACGCAGCCAAATTGTGCTATTTTCATGATTTATCAAATTTTTTATGTGGTTCAGATACAATAATATTTTGAGTTTCTATTTATTAAACCAATTTCCTTCATTGTATCAACTCAAACATTTAATTTCAGTAAACTCAAAAAATTTTAGGCAACCAGGTTACTCACTTTTTTAAGTTAAACCAATAAGAATTTTATACAGTGTATATTGAGACTGGAGCTGGGAAATAATTGGAGATTGTGTCACGGCTTCAGCTCCTGTTGCTGAAACCACTTGAGAAGAACACATTTATTTAAAGGGATAGTTCAGCCAAAAATTAGCCTTTATCTGCTGACCCCCAGGGCGTCAACATGTAGGTGTGCTTGTTCCTTCAGGAGAAGATTTTTAACTCAACCGTTGCTGTGTGTCGGTCATATAATCAAGTGAATGGGTAACAACTCAGACGCCCTGGGGGTCTGCAGATAAACATCACAGGCTCATTTTTGGGTGAACTATCCCTTTAAATAAATTCATTTGAGAGCTACTTTTTAAAAATGAAAGTCGCCCGACAGCTACTCATGTTATACAATACTTGTAAAAAATTCATCATAATTCTCATATTAACAACAATCCAGACTCTTTTACACCTGAAAGAGTGTAGTAGTAGTTCCAGTTGTCGGTACCGATACCATCAAAATGTATCGGTACTCAGTACCAATTCTGTACCAGAGCAAAATGTTTTTAAATTTAATACGTTTATTATTTACGGTGATAATTGCCGGGAAGACCTTTGAGTGTCTGTGTTCTTTTGACAGTTTTCTCAAATGAAACATTAAATTCTCATGAAGTGAGAGTTTATGGTTCCGTGTCCTCATATAGTGGCACACAGTGTTACGCAGCCAGCAGCCATATCACCCTGTAGCCCAAGACTGGTTTCCCACTGAAGCTAAGCAGGGCTGAGCCTGGTCAGTACCTGGATGGGAGACCAACTGGGAAAACCAGGAGCTGCTGGTGGAGGTGTTAGTGAGGCCAGCAGGGGGCGCTCACCCTGTGGTCTGTGTGGGTCCCAACACCCCAGTATAGTGATGGGGACACTGTACTGACAAAGAGCACCGTCTTTCGGATGAGACGTTAAACCGAGGTCCTGACTCTCTGTGGTCATTAAAAATCCCAGGATGTCTTTCGGAAAAAGAGTAGGGGTGTAACCCCGGCATCCTGGCCAAATTTGCCCATTGGCCCCTGTCCATCATGGCCTCCTAAAAATCCCCATATCCTGATTGGCCTAATCACTCTGTCTCCTCTCCACCAATCGGCTGGTGTGTGGTGAGCGTTCTGGCGTAATATGGCTGCCGTCGCATCATCCAGGTGGTGCTGCACATTGGTGGTGGTTGAGGAGATTCCCCCTTCTATGTAAAGCGATTTGAGTGCCCTGAAAAGCGCTATATAAATTGAACGCATTATTATTATTATTATTACGCGCACGAGTATGTGTGCGTGCGTGTGTGTGTGCGCGCGCGTGGAGTACATTAGACACAGGAGTAATATTTAAATAGTAATTTGCAGTTTAACTTGATTTGTGTTGGAAGGTGTGGGAGACCTGTCTATATTAGCTCACTCTGATTAGATGAAAAGTACGTCTTCACTGCAAAAAATGCTTTTCTTACTCAGTATTTTTGTCTTGTTTCTAGTCCAAATATTTAAAAAATCTTACATTAAGACACATTTACTAGACAAGTTAAATTTATTGTCTTTTTTTAGGAAGAAAAAACTCAAAATGAAGAGAGTTTTTGCTTAAAATAAGATAAATAATCTGCCGATGGGGTGAGAAAAATAATCTTAATTCAAACAGAAAACAAGATTATTTTTCTCACCCCATTGGCAGATTATTAATCTTATTTTAAGCAAAAACTCTCTTCATTTTGAGTTCAAAACACAAGCTGAATGACACGGATACAATCTTATTTTTGTCACATTTGCTGTTGTTAACACTATCGGATCGGTTTAGGGTTTAGTGTGTGTGTACGTTAAAAAACCAACGTAACAAAAAATGCCAGATTCACACACATCTGTTCCGGAAAAAACTAGCGCCACCCAGTGGACATTTCACTTTGAAACTGCGGTGATATGTGCCTAATGGTACGTATTTTGCAAAAACATTGCCACAGGTACGTTTTTCCAATGAGACCAGGTTGTATGATGTGTAAGAGCATCAGGTTTGGTCTTCTAATGGACGTTGATCCTCATCTGTGTGTTTTGCAGGGTGTGAAGGAGCACAAATGTCGCATCTGTGGCCGTGAGTTCACACTTCTGGCCAACATGAAGCGCCACGTCCTGATCCACACCAACATTCGGGCCTATCAGTGCCATCTTTGCTACAAGAGCTTCGTCCAGAAACAGACGCTCAAGGCCCACATGATCGTCCACTCCGACATCAAGCCCTACAAATGCAAGGTGAGTCAATGCTGTTCATTCAATAACGCCAACCAAAGTCATACACTGTAAAAAAATATTGTTGGTTTAACTTAAAAAAGTGAGTAACCTGGTTGCCTTAAAATTGAGTTTATTGAAATTAAAAATTTGAGTTGATACAATGAAGGAAATTAGTTTAATATATAGAAACTCAAAATATTATTGTATCTGAACCACATAAAAAATGTGATGAATCATGAAAAGAGCACAATTTGCCTGCGTCATCACAAATAAAACACACAATTACCCAATATGCTTACTAAATCTGCACTGTAAAAAATTATTTAGAAAAAAAGTCACCTGGTTGCCTTAAAATTTTGAGTTCATTGAAATTAAAAATTTGAGTTAATACAATAATTTTTTTTGAGATTCGACAACCTTTATTAAATTATTATTAAAAGATTTTGTAGCATATTGTGTAATTGTGTGTGTTTTATTTGTGATGACGCAGCCAAATTGTGCTATTTTCATGATTTATCACATGTTTTATGTGGTTCAGATACAATAATATTTCGAGTTTCTATTTATTAAACCGATTTCCTTCATTGTATCAACTCAAATTTTTAATTTTAATAAACTCAAAATTTTAAGGCAACCCGGTTACTTAATTTTTTGAGTTAAACCAACAAAAACCAACATTTTTACAGTGTGTCAATAATATTTTAATAAAGGTTGTCGGTTATAAAAAATGTTCGTTGTAGTAACTCAAAAAATTTTATTTCAATGAACTCAAAAAATTTTTAGGCAACCAGGTGACTTATTTTTTAAATAGTTTTTTACAGTGTACACTCTTAAAAATAAAGGTTCTTAAATGGTTATTTGGTTACCTTTAGTATCCAAAGAACCTTTCCATTGCACAAAAAGTTCTTTAGACTATAAAATGTTTAGAATTGGGTTTTTTTCTTTAAAGAACCTTTCACAAAACGGTTCTTTGGGGAACCCAGAATGGTTCTTCTGTGGCATCACTGTGAAAGCCCTTTTTTGGTTCTTCCTGGCACTTTTATTTTTAAGCCCAGCAAACCAAATACCCTCAAGGAACGCCGTGCAAATGTTTCTATTAGGTCATGAACTTTATTTCTATGTGTTCTCTGAGCATCCAGTATTTACATATTTGGTGATGTGAACTTTCCAACCTGTCCACCAAAAATATACGGCTCTATAGGTCGTTTTTCAAGCACCGCATTACGACCTATATTTACGTTTTAAAGTCATGCGCCCTCTAGCTGCCGTTAAAATAATGACAGTATCGTGTCTGACGTATGACTGCCGTTACCAATCAAAATGCATGTTCATTTTAATGCAATGTGTTGACTTTTTACCACCATTTGTCATATTTCCATTTAGAATTTTTTTTTATTTTTATTTACAACTATACACCCACCCCATCCCTAAACCTGCCCAGTGATTTATAGTCACACACTCTTTATGAGCACATGTGCGTGTTCCCTGGGATCTAACTCACGTTCGCATGATCACATGGTGTTGTATGGTGCAATGCCTTACCAACTGAGCTATGCAAAACCTAAATTTATTTCGCAGATAAAAGGGAAAAATGCTTTAAAATGAAAGTGTCCTGCTGTCGATAGGGGCACAACTTTAGAAAACGCTCCTATGGGTCGTATTTCATGAGTTAAAACGACAAACAGCGGAGGACATGTTGGAATGTTCCATTGTATCACTCTTCAAACACCATGGAAACGTTACTTTTGAATGTTCTCTGAACATTCCAAGAAAAGTTACAATTTAAAAAACATTAGACAAACATTTCGATAATGTTTCTATTAAGTTATGAAAGCTTTATTTCTGAGTGTCTGGTTATGCGAACGTTAAGGGAATGTTCCATTGTATCATTCTTCAAAGATTTTGGAAACGTTACATTTGTGTGTTTTTTGAACATTCCCAAACAAGTTACATTTAAAAACACTTTAGACAAATGTTTCAAACGCTCCATGAACGATACAAATTATGTTTTTGTGCTTATTAAAGACCAGATAATGTTCTAATAATGTTTCTATTGAATTATGAATTTTATATTTAAATTCAAAGCCGTTAAAAATGTTAAATGTTACATTCCATTGTATCATCCTTCAAACATTACGGGAACGTTACTTTGAATGTTCAGAACGTTCAGATATTTTATGAATAATACAAATAACATTTTTTTGCTAATGTTTCGAGAACATTATTAAAGGTCAGAAAACGTTATATTAACGATTCGGGAGAATGTTTAGCTAATGTTTCTGTTAGGTTATGAAAACTTTATTTTTGAGTGTCCTCTGAACATTAAAAACGTTCAGGTAAAAAAAAGAAAAAAAGATTGGTTATGTGAACGTTAAGGGAATGTTTCATTATATCATTCTTTAAACATTTTTGGAAAACGTTACTTTTGAACATTCCGAATTAAGTAGTTACATTAAAAAAATACATTAGACAAATGTTCAAATAAAAGGCTTCAGACAATCCATACATGATACAAAATAACGTTTTTGTGCTTATGAAAGACCAGATAATGTTCTAATAATGTTGCTGGAAGAATTCATTGCTATTGTTTTTATTAGGTTATGAAAACTTTATCTTTAAATGTTCTTGGAAAGTTCAAAACATTCGGTTTTTAAATGTAAAAACAATTCTTGATTATGCGAACGTTAAGGGAATGTTCCGTTGTATCATTCTTCAAACATTCTGGAAACGTTACATTTGTGTGTTTTTAAAACATTCCGAAAAAAGTTACATTTAAAAACACGTTAGACAAGTGTTTCAAACGCTCCATGAACGATACAAATTATGTTTTTGTGCTTATTAAAGACCAGATAATGTTCTAATAATGTTTCTATTGAATTATGAACTTTATATTTGAATTCAAAACGGTTAAAAATGTTAAATGTTACATTCCATTGTATCATCCTTCAAACATTACGGGAACGTTACTTTGAATGTTTCGAAACAAGTTGCTACATTTAAAAAAAGAATGTTCAGATATTTTATGAATAATACAAATAACATTTTTGTGCTAATGTTTCGAGAACATTATTAAAGGCCAGAAAACGTTCTATTAACGTTTCGGGAGAATGTTTTACTAATGTTTCTGTTAAGTTAGAAACATTTATTTCTGGGTGTTCTCTGAACATTAAAAACATTTTTCAGTTCAAAAAATCAATAAAATGTTCTTGGTTATGTGAACGTTAAGGAAATGTTCCATCATTCTTCAAACATCATGGAAACGTTACATTTGAAGGTTCTTTGAAAGTTAGGTTGTTACATTTAAAAACAGATTAGACAAGTGTTTCAAACGCTCCATGAATGACACACAACGTTTTTGTGCTTATTAAAGACCAGATAATATTCTAATAATGTTGCTGGAAGTATTATTGTCTTATGTTTCTATTAAGTTATGAAAATGTTGTTTTTGAGTGTTCTCTGAACGGTTTAACCTGTTAACCATCACTGGCCCACCGGTGGGCCCATTTGCAACTGTATGTTTAAAACAATTATATCCTATATCATACCCTGATCTAATGTTGACAAACTATATATCATTCGAAAGCTTACGAACTCAAGAATAATTCTGTGTAGGCCGTTTTGAAATCAGACCTTGCGTTACCATGGAAGCAGTGCTCAAAATTATTCTAGCTGGCTCCTCCCCAAGTGGCGTTGCCATGTTTTATATTTATTTAACTACTTTATAATAAAAACCTTTTCTAATCTTGGCAAAACACATATCGTTGGAAAGGTCTGAGTCTCACGGTTCTATATCTGAAAACTGTTTTGGGATATTTGGACAAAAATATATTAATTTGACACAGGAAATTGCATTAAAAAAATCAATGGAATTTCAATACCCGGTGGCTATTTGTGGTACTGCGCATAATCAAAATCTCATGGGAACTTCAATTTTTGTGATATCAACTTCAAATTTGGAACACAAATTGATTAGACAAATGGCTTTAATTTGATAGTAATTTTAGAGTACAAATTATTTTGTAACATTTTATATAAAATATTAAATATCTAGTACAGTATATTTGATTTACAATAAATTTAAACTTCCATAACTTTTTTTATACATTACTTTTTTCACTTGAGCAATACTCTGCTGGCTGTCTTCTTTAAAATGAGACCAAACTGTCTATATTCCAAAGCATTCTTGATTTGCAACCATTTAAGTTTGGATAGTGAATTTTCATTTAAAAAAAAAAAAGAATGTTAGACAAATGTTTCAGATGCTCCATGAATGATACAAATAACATTTACATTTTGAGGACATTATTAACGTTCTATTAGCGTTACTAGAAGAACGTTTGTCCTGAATTGGAGAGAACACCGAGGGATGGATGCGAATGAAATAGGTGTGACCTTGAGCTCGGACGCGCGTCCAAACGATGACCAGATTCGTTTTTGGCATTTGAGTGTCTCCTCGTCTGTAGGAAGGATATCGCTGCACAAACTGACTGTGTAACAATGGCTCTCTCGTCCCCCGAGAAAAGGCCCCGCAAATAGATTTCATCTCGCTTTCTCTTGTGCTCAGGAGCCCTTCCTGTTTTCTCACGGTCCGTTCGGACAGTTTACAGTCCCTCTATCCTCCTGAAGGAAAGGAAAGGACCACCCTAATAAAAAAAAAGAATGCAGAGGAAGGACAGCAGAAGAGAAACCGTCCAGCCCTCTGTCTGAGAAACTCAAAACACACACCAGTGACCATCACACACACTCCAGTGATTCCTGCAGAGAATGACAACTCAACACGAAACATCGGATTATTTCACACTGCAAAAAATGCTCTTCTTATTTAGTGTTTCCAGTCCAAATATCAAAAAATTCAAGATGCATTTACTTGATGATTAAAATGACATGAGATATTGTTCATTGTTTTCTGGGAGAAAATATCAAAATGAAGTGAGTTTTTGCTTAAAACAGGCTAAATTTGTCTGCCAATAAGTGCTGTCCTGTAAAACCTAAAATGTTGCTACCATATTCTTTTACTGTACATGGCAACCACAGCGGCCAGTTTTTTACTGTAATTTAAAGATTTTTTTTACTGTGTACACGTAATTATTACAATATTAACCTTTAAATTATACGGTTTCGAACTGTAAAATAGACTAAGTGCTGTCCCGTAAAAACTAAAATTTTGCTACCATATTTTTTATGGTAAAGTTCTGGCAACCACAGCTACTGTTTTTTTACGGGGATTTTTTTTACAATGTAACAATCAGAGTGTACGCCCATTGTGCACCGCCTATAGGCTCATATCACTAACACACTCTTTAATAACAGAAATACTGCACTATTGACTTTAGAGCAGGTGTGTGTTGGTCAGTGATCAGTGGTTTTCAGTTCCTTACAATAGCAACGCTCCAACAATGCTCCTGAACACACCTGGTTTAGGCCAGACACCCATGGGGGAACACACACACACACACACACACACACACACACACACACACACACACGCACACACACACACACAGCCCCTAAACCTACCCATCACAGGAAACATTCTGCATTTTTACTTTCTCATAAAAACTCCTCCTGTGTGATTTATAAGCCTTTTGTAAAGTGGGGCCATGGGTAATGTCCTCATATTTCACCCTCTCCTGTAATACCTGTGTCATACCCATGGCATTATACACATTTGTGTCCTCATATGTCACAAAAAACTTGCCCCCCCCCCCCACCACCACACACACACACACACACACACACACACTGATGGGTGAACAGATGCGCCAGTGCATTTGCTATTTAAACAACGAGGAGCTGGACGTGAAGATGAGAACTGCGGCGAGCTGAAACTAGTAAAACACATTTGCGTTTGACAAAGAAACAAACCAAAATCTGTGTGAGAATAATGAGTCCAGTGCTTTATTGTCCTGACCAGCGATGAATGCCACCCATTCTGACTCTCAGTCAGGGTTAACAAACTAATGAAGCATGGTTTAAATCTTCTCTAGTGCTTGACCGGGCCACAGATATCTGAATAGTTACTCTCTTTACAGCTGTGTGGAAAGGAGTTTAACAGAATGCATAATCTGATGGGCCACATGCACTTGCATTCTGACAGCAAACCCTTCAAATGTCTTTACTGCGCCAGCAAGTTCACGCTGAAGGGGAACCTGACCCGCCACATGAAGGTCAAGCACGGCATCATGGACCAGGGACTGGACGCGCGCGGTAAGAGGCTTTACACGGATAAACATGCTAAAAACTCTGGGTTAGTTCAGCCAGAAATGTAAATTGTGTGATTAATTCCTCCTGTGGTTGGCCAGCCGTCAGACCTCCGCTCATCTTCACACACAGATGAAGATATTAGTGTTGAAATCCGATGGCTCAGAAAGGCCTTCATTGACACCAATGTCATTTCCTCTCTCAAGACCCATAAAGGCACTAAAGACGTCGATACAAAGCCCATCTCACTACAGCGGCTCTACAATCATTGATGAAGAGGCCAGAATAGAGTTAGTGCGCAAAAAACACTAAATAACGACTTATATAGTGATGGCCGATTTCAGAACAAAGCTTCGAACCGTTATGAATCAGTGAATCGATTCATGATTCGGATCGCCAACGTCACGAGATTTCAGCAGTTTGACACTTTTAGTTGACAGTTTTAGTTGTTTTGCGCACTAACTCTATTCTGGCCTCTTCATCAATGATTGTAGAGCCGCTGTAGTGAGATGGGCTTTGTATCGACGTCTTTAGTGCCTTTATGGGTCTTGAAAGAGGAAATGACATTGGTGTCAATGAAGGCCTTTCTGAGCCATCGGATTTCAACACTAATATCTTCATCTGTGTGTGAAGATGAGCGGAGGTCTGACGGCTGGCCAACCACAGGAGGAATTAATGACAGAGTTTACATTTCTGGCTGAACTAACCCTTTAAATCAAGACACTTGAGAAGCAAAACTACTTCAGTTGTGAGCAAACGTCCTTACAATAACTCTGCTCCTTTGCGGTCAAAAGTGACCGAAGCTTTGAAATGTGTATATATATATATTGTTTCTTCAATAATATTTTTTGATTATTATTTATAATTTTGAGGGTATTTTATAATACTAAGAAATATTTATAACATTTTTATGAGCTATTTTTCCCCATTAAAAATAATACACTTTTTTTCTACTATATTTTTTTATTATTTTGCAATTAAATTTAGTATTCCATGTTTAAATGAAGATAAGGCATTTATTTAAAGGAGATTAGTGCCATCTGGATGGAGTCAATAAAGAAAAACGGATGTAATGCCGGATGTAATTCCTATATAACTCTATATAAAGTGGCTTATAAATTCGCTAGTGTGTTTTTTAAACATAAATACTTATTTTTATTAAGTTGTGGATTTGGATTTATACTTAGACATTCTTAAAGTATACTTTTTGCCAAGGTTTAGTTTTTTTTTTTTTTAAATGTTGATTTGAAGTGTCAGTTTTTGCATCAAACAGTCATATCTGAACACAGAGAAGGACATTCTGTTACATATAACATCAAAATTCAATAAAAATGGAACAAAATGAAGAGTTATGCTTTATCACAGCTGGGTCTGGTCTCATTTTAACCTCTTATTCAAGTCTTTTCACTCAATTTTACCGTATTGTTTACCATACAGCCACACCAGTTAATTTGTGTGTGTGTGTGTGTGTGTGTGTGTGTGTGTGTGTGTGTGTGTGTGTGTGTGTGTGTGTGTGTGTGTGTGTGTGTGTGTGTGTGTGTGTGTGTGTGTGTGTGTGTGTGTGCGTGCATGTGTGTGTTTTTGAGTGTGTGTGTGTGTGTGTGTGTGTGTGTGTGTGTGTGTTTTGTACTCTTGTACAGTGGCTCATTTGTAGTTAATACCACCAAAAGATTCTCTGAGTTGTCATATTTTATCATATTTCCAATCATTTCCAATGTCGACAGAGTCAAGTTTGATTTGTTTTTAGTTTTTCGACCCTTTAACATAAATCCAAAACATGTCCATGAGTTTTTGTGTGTGTTCTTATATTATACAATTGCTATTTAAAAAGTCAAATTCTCTGGGAAAACCGTGGACTTGATCACGTCCAGCTCCACGTTGTTTAAATTTCAAATGCACTGGTGCATCTGTTCACCCATCAGTGTGTGTGTGTGTGTTCCCCCATGGGTGTCTGGTCTAAACCAGGTGTGTTCAGGAGCATTGTTGGAGTGTTGCTATTGTGAGGAACTGAAAACCACTGACCATTGACCAACACACACCTGCTCTAAAGTCAATAGTGCAGTATTTCTGTGTTATTTAAAGAGTGTGTTAATGATATGAGCCTATAGGTGGTGCACAACACACACACACACACTCTGATTATTAGACACACAGGGACGTGCAGCAGCACACACACACATTTAAAAATTTCATTAGTCCATCTCCCCTTTTAAAACTAATTCCCTCTGAATAGGGATTATATGCACCTGTGCTTTGTTGAAAAGTGACCCAAACAACATTAAAAAAAATCTGTATTTCAACATCTTCAGTGGTGTATTCAGTAGAGTTGTACAAGGTTTTGATGCGATCGACCCGGGTTCAAATCCGCCTTTTGCAAAGTTGGCTCTTCTCCCTTATCCCTTCACATATCACTTCGGAAAGGCATTTACTTTCAAAAACATTCTAAAGTAACGTTTGACACAATGGAACGCTCAGAGAACATTCTAAAGTAACGTTTGAATAATGACACAATGGAACGCTCAGAGAACATTCTAAAGTAACGTTTGAATAATGACACAATGGAACGTTCAGAGAACATTCTAAAGTAACGTTTGAATAATGACACAATGGAACGCTCAGAGAACATTCTAAAGTAACGTTTGAATAATGACACAATGGAACGCTCAGAGAACATTCTAAAGTAACGTTTGAATAATGACACAATGGAATGCTCAGAGAACATTCTAAAGTAACGTTTGAATAATGACACAATGGAACGTTCAGAGAACATTCTAAAGTAACGTTTGAATAATGACACAATGGAACGCTCAGAGAACATTCTAAAGTAACGTTTGAATAATGACACAATGGAACGCTCAGAGAACATTATAAAGTAACGTTTGAATAATGACACAATGGAACGCTCAGAGAACATTCTAAAGTAACGTTTGAATAATGACACAATGGAACGCTCAGAGAACATTCTAAAGTAACGTTTGAATAATGACACAATGGAACGCTCAGAGAACATTCTAAAGTAACGTTTGAATAATGACACAATGGAACGCTCAGAGAACATTCTAAAGTAACGTTTGAATAATGACACAATGGAACGCTCAGAGAACATTCTAACGTAACGTTTGAATAATGACACAATGGAACGCTCAGAGAACATTCTAACGTAACGTTTGAATAATGACACAATGGAACGCTCAGAGAACATTCTAAAGTAACGCTTGAATAATGACACAATGGAACGCTCAGAGAACATTCTAAAGTAACGTTTGAATAATGACACAATGGAACGCTCAGAGAACATTCTAAAGTAACGTTTGAATAACGACACAATGGAACGCTCAGAGAACATTCTAAAGTAACGTTTGAATAATGACACAATGGAACGCTCAGAGAACATTCTAAAGTAACGTTTGAATAACGACACAATGGAACGTTCGTGCTTCTCCATTGTCTCGATGACATCATGACTTTGCGTAAACATATACTTGGCTTTAGAAAGTGGCGTGTTATCTTAACGCATTTTGGTTTCTGGGATGGGTAGGTTTAGGGATAGGGGTTTAGTGTGTGTGTTTGTGTGTGTGTGTGTGTGTGTGTGTGTGTGAGTGTGTGATGGGTAGGTTTACTTTTAGAGGCAGTGTAGGGGGATAGAATGAAATGGTGTTGATAATCACGCTAAAGGCGACTATGTGTCTTGATAGCACGCCACAATGGCACACGAATCCTACATACACCACTTCATGAGAGCAGTCTGCGATTGAAGAGTGTTTAGATATTTGTGGTCCGTCTGTTTGACACTGATGGTGTTCTGTGTCAGTCTTCAGGCGGCGGGGACGGCTGTGTCTCTCCGGACCCCTGCGGATCCTGTCCCGCATCAGTCAGGACGAGCCCTTCGATCTGTCCCAAAAGAGCCACAGTGGGCCAATCCGTCTGTCTCCGTCTGAAGGCGGGAGCTCCAGTCGGGAGGAAGACGAGGACAGCCTGTACAGAATGAGCCAATACAGTCCTGATCTCTACACACCGACACTGGAGACCCGAGAGGAGGAGGAAAAAGAGGAGAAGAGCGAGTTCTACAGCGATAAAGAGGACGACTTCTGAGACAGAGACTGTGAAAAAAGCTCTTCTTACTCAGTCATTTTGTCTTGTTTCTGGTCTAAATATCTAACAATTCTTAAATCAAGATGCATTTACTAGATCAGTAAAACGACATAAGATATTTTTGTTGAAAATCAAATCTAAATGAAGAGAGTTTTTGCTTAAAACAGGCAAAATGATCTGCCAATGGGGTGAGAAAAACAATCTTATTTCTGATTGAAATCTTGTTTCTTGTGTCCGTCCCAAACAGAAATGAGATTATTTTTCTCACCCCATTGGCAGATCATTTTGCCTGTTTTAAGCAAAAACTCTCTTCATTTAGATTTTATTTTTACGAAAACAAGGAAAATATCTTGCGTCATTTTACTGATCTAGCAAATGCATCTTGATTTAAGAACTTTTTTGATATTTAGACTGGAAACAAGACAAAATGACTGAGTAAGAGCATTATTTGCAGTGCAGAGACTGTGAACACTGTAAAACATGCTCTTCTTACTCAGTCATTTTGTCTTGTTTTCAGTCTAAATATCTAAAAGTTCTTAAATCAAGATGCATTTACCACAGCGGAGACAGAGCCTTTGCTATCGCCGGCCCTAGGCTTTGGAACAGCCTTCCGTTGCAACACACTCTTCGCATATGGACGCTTGACCCGGACCCCTTGTCGTCACTTTTCAACGAACTGGGCGTACCTTTATCGTCAATTTTCGACGCGCTGGGTGCTCCATTCATTTCAATGAAAAACCTTTGGCGTCATACACAGACGCATTTAATTCTTTGCGTTTGTAAAAGCAGACATGATTTTATTAATATTTAAAGGCTACTTTTATATTTTGGAGCAACTAACTCCACTCCTACCCTAAACCGACCCACATCTTAACAATATAAAACACATACCAGGCAAATAAATGTACAGGTCACAGGTATTTATTGCAAAATCTGACCAAAACCGTATAAAAGTATTAGCTCATGTTGCATTCCAAGTCTTCTGAAGTCATACGATGTCTTCATGTGAAGAACAGAGTTGATCTTGATGTTTTAATCGCTGAAATGATGATCCCGCTGCCCCGTGAACGAACTCCTTCATCTCATCCAAATAATTCAAAAGACTCCTGAGCATGACGCAATCGGTCACAAGACACACGAGAGCCAATGACATTTTACAATCAATGCTGACCATAGACTGTAAAAAAATATGGACGTAGTGTCCGTGACGTCACCCATAGGATTCTGATAAGCCGTTCTGAAGCTTAAAGTAGGGTCGAGCTGGGCGTCGCCATCTTGTGAGCGAGTCATCGCGTGTCACTCCTGGATAACAGAAAATGGGCAAAAAGGCGGGATGTGCGCGAAGCTGAGGTGACGCAATAACTATAGACGGCAGATAAATGGCTATCCACCTGTAACCACGCCCTAATTATGCAGAACCTTAAGGCTTTATATAACGTAAACGAATGAGTTATAAACGAATGAGTCACCCCCCTCAGAGTTGTCATGAAGATCAACATTAGCCTTATAAGCCAAAACCACAATTTGTACCAGGCTGTAAACATGTTTTTTTCTGCTTTAAAGTTGAGAATTTTAACATGGGGCTCAATGAGATTCTGCTCCTTCTGGAGCCTGTCCCTAGTGGCCAGTTGAGGAATTGCAGTTTACATTACTTCCGTATTGGCTTCAAGAGAGATCGCGGGAGGTTGCCGCTTGATGCTGACGTAATGACGCAATTGGTCATAGTGAGACCAATAATGGTTTAATAGTGAGACTGGTCAAGCGTCCATATGTGACGAGTTGGGTGTGAGAATGTGTTGTCCGGATTATATCAGATCGGCTCAGTCTGTAACCACTTTTAAATCTTCTCTTAAAGGACAACTCCGGTGAGAAATGAACCTAGGGGTGATTAACAGATGGTTAGCGAGTAGATCGTTCTCTGGGATGCGTTTTCATGGAAATCTAATGTAAATGGACTGCATGGAATGGATGGACTGCATTTATATAGCGCTTTTATCCAAAGCGCTTTACATTTTGCCTCACATTCACCCATTCACTCCCTCATTCACACACCGACGGCGGTGTCAGCCATGTAAGGCGCCATCCAGCTCGTCGGGAGCAGCTGGGGTTAGGTGTCTTGCTCATGGACACCTCGACACTTGGTCAGGTGGAACCGGGGATTGAACCACCAACCTTCTGGTTTGTAGACAACCTACATGAACCACTGAGCCACTGCCGCCCCTAAATACAAATAATTTCACAAACTTAATTCCTATCGACCAGCTCACTAAGAACAGCGCTCGTGGATCGATTTGTCGAGACTGTTTTCCAAGATGGTGCCTGTCCGTGAACGCGTAAGGGACTGTCTTTATAAAGTATCTTCTTATTAAACTGTTTGTACTCTTATAAAGTTCTCAATGCTTCGGTTTGCATGTAGGGACCCTAATTATGCTGCCGTGTTAGTGTGAGGCTATGTTGAGCCTTGTTAGTGGTGTTAACTAGCGGTTTAATTTCACTACTCTGTGCCCCATAGACTAGTGTTATAAGCTAATCTGTGTTTAAAGATAAAACTCTTTACATTCGATTTCCATGAAAACGCATCCCAGAGAACGATCTACTCGGTAACCATCTGTTAATCACCCCTAGGCTCATTTCTCACCGGAGTTGTCCTTTAAAACCTCTTTTCTATAGCTTTTAATTCACTGTGATGATTTTTTATGTCATAAATTCTAGGCTTTGTCTTTGTTGTTGTTTTTTTTTTGCTGTTTTGTTTTTTAACTTGTGTATTGTTCAGCACTTTGGTCAGCCATGTCTGCTGTGTTTAAATGTGCTATAGAAATAAACTAAACTTGAAACTTTACTCGATGAGTAAAACGACATGAGATATTTGTTCTTGTTTTCTGGGGAAAAATATCAAAATGAAGAGAGTTTTTGCTTAAAACAGGCAAAATGATCTGCCAATGGGGTGAGAAAAATAATCTAATTTCTGTTCGGAAACAAGAAACAAGATTATTTTTCTCACCCCATTGGCAGATCATTTTGCCGGTTTTAAGCAAAAACTCACTTCATTTTGATTTGATTTTCAACAAAAATATCTAATGTTGTTTTACTTATCTAGTAAATGCTTCTTAATTTAAGAATTGTTAGATAATTAGACCAGAAACAAGACAAAATGACTGAGTAAGAGGAGCATGTTTGCAGTGAATGAGGATCACATTTGTTTTTTCATGTGAAAAATGTACAGAAATCTACGCAAGTATCTTGATTTTCAGAAGAAGTGTAGCATGTTTAGTCTACTTGGTATCATAATGTTCAATGAAATTAATATAATTGAGAGAAGACGCTGATATATTTCTGACCATTAATGCGAATTGCCTTCAATGGAGGTGTGACGGCTCCGAGCCGATGAATTAATGATGACAGCTTCATGATTTTTGACAGTTTTGTATTTTTTTTGCAATGTGTAAACTCTTGCATGATCATAAATGATTTCAATCGACCGCAGTATGAACGCTGATCAATATTTATGTACAATAAATTCATTTAAAGATTAAACTATTTTGGCATTTCAGTGAACACAATACTGACAGGACAGAGTCAAATGACTTTGTGCTTAAGGGTGCGTTCACACTTGTCATGTTTGGTTGGATTAAAGCGAACCCTGGTGCGGTTGCTCGGTTAGTGCGGTTCATTTGAACACATGTGAACGCTGCCATCTGAACCCTGGTGCGGTTCGACTGATAAATGAACGCAACACGGACCAAAGACATGTAGACGGACCATTAACCGGATGTGATGTCAAGATGCGACGCATTAGGTGCGCTGTTAAAAATGCCAGTGTGAACGCTAAGCGGACCAGGACTATATGTTTTGTTTTTTGGTCCGGACCAAACGAACCGAACTACAAGTGTGAACGCAGCCTAAAACAAACCCAACGCTTTGAATTAAAATGGTTTTTTGATTGTTCTTGTTTTAAACTCAAACTCATTTCATTTTGCAGACTTAATATCTTCAGTCATTTAGCTTCTCCAGTAAATATGTCTTGATTTCAAGGGTCATAACACACACACACACACACACACACACACACACACACACACACACACACACACACACACACACACACACACACACACACACACACACACACACACACACACACGTGTTTGTTTCACTGTATTAAGTAATTGATTTTATATCAGGTTAATGATATTTTCTATCCCCTAACCCAAAACCTATACCTAAATCTACCCATCACACACACACACACACACACACACACACACACACACACACACACACACACACACACACACACACACAAGCACACACTCACGCACACACACACACACACACTCACGCACGCACGCACATGTCGTGTTTTCATGTTTAATGGGGACTTTCCATAGGCGTAATGGATTTCATACTGTACAAACTGGACATCCTATCCCCCTACACTGCCCCTGCCCCTAAACCTACCCATCACACACACACACACAATCACACACACTGCCCCTAAACCTACCCATCACACACACACACACAATCACACACACTGCCCCTAAACCTACCCATCACACACACACACACAATCACACACACTGCCCCTAAACCTACCCATCACAGGAAACATTCTGCATTTTTACTTTCTCAAAAAAACTCCTCCTGTGTGATTTATAAGATGTTTTCCTCATGGGGACCTAAAAATGTCCCCACAAGGACAAGGATTTCGGATATTGCCATCTTTGTGGGGACATTTTGTCCCGATAACGTAGGGATTACCAGGTCACACACACACACACACACACACACACACACACACACACACACACACACACACACACACACACACACACACACACACACACACACTCAACCCCTATCCCTCAACCTACCCATCACACACACACACTCAACCCCTATCCCTTAACCTACCCATCACACACACACACACACACACACACACACACACACACACACACACACACACACACACTCAACCCCTATCCCTAAACCTACCCATCCCAGAAACATGTTCAAAACAAGATTTAAATAAAAACTTGTTTTGGCCGATTTATAAGCATTTTTAACTAGTGAGGACCAGTCCAATGTCAAATGTTTTTATATTTTACTCCCTTTCTGAATCTTCTTCTAATCCTGAAGGAGTGTGTTTGGCACAGAAATCCTCCATCATACGTCCAGCTCGTGTTTTAAAAAGTTGTCCGTGTTTATCAGGATAATCAGCTCTTGAACAGTGTCAGTAAGGCAGAATGCATTAGACGTCCCCTTTAAGAGTGTTTAGATATTTGAGCTGGAAAACAAGATGGCAACATAATCTTCTTTTGCATAACTCACATAGATTGTGTCTCTATGATATCAGACCAGTTCTAAAGTAAAGTTATTTGTAGTCTATTTTTACTCTACAACCTTTTGGACAGGTTTTCTTCCTTAAAAACGGTACCACACTTCCTCCTGAGAGAAAAGGAAGTATTGGAGAATGAGTGTGATCAAACGCGCGGTGGGAGCCCGAACCCTTTACACCAGATAACACACTTCTCATTGTTGAGGGCTATTGTTTCCCAGAGAAAAGAACAGAACAAAACTAAAACTAATCTGATTTTACAACAAAAATGTTGTTCCACAAATCCAGCTCACTAACACACACACACACACACACACACACACACACACACACACACACACACACACACACACACACACACACAAACACACACACACACACACACACACACACACACACACACACACACAAACACACACACACACACACACACACACACACACACACACACACACACACACACACACACACACACACACACACACACACACACACACACAAACACACACACACACACACACAGAATGATCAACACACAGAAGAAAATTATGTTCTGAGGACGTTGTGCTAATGTTTCGATAACATTATAAAACATTATTATTAGTCTCTCTCTGTGTGTGTGTGTGTGTGTGTGTGTGTGTGTGTGTGTGTGTGTGTGTGTGTGTGTGTGTGTGTGTGTGTGTGTGTGTGTGTGTGTGTGTGTGTGTGTGTGTGTGTGTGTGTGTGTGTGTGTGTGTGTGATGGGTAGGTTTAGGGGCAGTGTAAGGGCATAGAAAATACAGTGTGTACAGTATAAAAACCATTACGACCTATGGAATGTCCCCACATTTCACAAAAAACAAATGTGTGTGTGTGTGTGTGTGAGAGAGAGAGATTGTTTCAGAATATATCAGTCTCTCAGGCCTCCTCTCTTCTGGTTATTTGTCCTGCTGAAACTGAAGATAAAGAGGAAGTGCTCAGATCCTCTTCCTGTCCTCCACTCACCTCAGTGTTTCGGTGAACACAGAATCAGGTACACACACACACACACACACACACACACACACACACACACACACACACACACACACACAGAATCAGGTACTGAAGCTTCTCTCTCTGCTGAAGTGAAAGTCTGGGATGAATCAGGACAATGGGCGTCTGTGAACGAGAAACTGCACCACTGAAAACACACACACACACACACACACACACACACACACACACACACACACACACACACACACACACACACACACAGCGTCCGAGCGGTTCTGCTCCTGCCGGTCAGTGACCCGTGTGTTCAGAGTGAGAGTGTGTGTATGTGTGTGTGTGTGTGTGTGTGTGTGTGTGTGTGTGTGTGTGTGTGTGTGTGTGTGTGTGTGTGTGTGTGTGTGTGTCCAGTCTCAGTGGACTGATGTGGCCTGTGCTGTTCTTCAGTCACCTGATCCTTCATTCAGTGTGTGTGTGTGTGTGTGTGTGTGTGTGTGTGTGTGTGTCCAGCCTTGTGTGGCCTGTGCTGTTCTTCAGTCACCTGACCCTTTATTCAGTGTGTGTGTGTGTGTGTGTGTGTGTGTGTGTGTGTCCAGTCTTGTGTGGCTTGTGCTGTTCTTCAGTCACCTGACCCTTTATTCAGTGTGTGTGTGTGTGTGTGTGTGTGTGTGTGTGTGTGTGTGTGTGTGTGTGTGTGTGTGTGTGTGTGTGTGTGTGTGTGTGTGTGTGTGTGTGTGTGTGTGTGTGTGTGTGTGTCCAGTCTCGTGTGGCCTGTGCTGTTCTTCAGTCACCTGACCCTTCATTCAGTGTGTGTGTGTGTGTGTGTGTGTGTATCCAGCCTTGTGTGGCTTGTGCTGTTCTTCAGGCCTGGTGTTCATACACAGATCTTTCCGGCCGGTCAGTTAATGTAAATTGTGTGTTTCTGTCATTTGTAAGAGCGGTCAGTTCCTCAGAGGATGTTTAGGCCAGAGGTTTGGGGAAAGCATCACACACACACACACACACACACACACACACACACACACACACACACACACACACACACACACACACACACACACACACACACACACACACACACACACACACACACACACACACACACACACACACACGGAGATTCCAGCAGGACTGTCTCTGTGAGGTAATCCAGAACTGTTTAATGTGTTAACATGAACTAACAATCAACAGTACTTTATGTAAGTAAACGTTAAGAAAGTGTTGAAATGCGCTCCTAAAGACTCTAATGGATCGGTAATGAATGGAAGCAGCTGATTGGCCAGCAGGCTTTAATGAGCACCGCTGATTGGCCAGCAGGCTTTAATGAGCACCGCTGATTGGCCAGCAGGCTTTAATGAGCACAGGTGAAGGTCAATCAGTGCCATTGAGCTCCAGAATAAAGAGAGCCTCTCAGCTGAGCTCAAACAGCGCCTCTGTGTGTTCCTGCTCTGAGCTCAACAGGTCAGTGATGTTAGTTCTGTCTGAAGGCAGACGTTATGAGAACTGTGATCGCTGCTGAACTCTTTTGCACTTTGACTGCTTGCATATGATTCCTATTTACAGGTCGATCAGTGTTTTAGATCCGGCTCATTTCACCTGCTCTTCTTCTGGTCAGACTTCTAACCGAGAGCTCTTCTGTCCTGCCCTTCACTGAGCACGTTTACATGCACACAGTAAGCTGAGCTCGAGTAAACTGTTTACATGACTTTATTAATAAACCAGGTTATTTCCTTGTAGTGACGTCTGAGTTTTCCAAATGTTCCGTCAGTTGTGATGTTAAAGCGTGTCAGCGGGAGATTTGCGGCTCATTATCCCTCATCAGTTACAGATGCAGCGTTTGGACCAGTGTGAGCACATCTCTACAACTTTCTGGGTCTTAAGAGTCTGCGGTTATATTTTATCCCCATTTCATGCCAAACACTCGTTCTTTCTGGATGCGTTAAATCTGCTCTAACTTTGTGTTCAATAAGCCGACAGAAAGCAGGTTAATGCGTTTACATGCAGCGCGAAATCGGGGTAAGAGGCGCAAAACCACCGGTTTATGCTCAAGCCGTTTACTCCAATAAAAGAAACCGGGTTCCCGCGCTTACATGACCATTGGGTGCGTCGACATGCACTTTCTTAACCCTACAATGAACATGGTCATGTAACCCGGTTTCTTTTATCAGAGTAAGGTCATAAACAGCTCAAGCCTAAACCGGTCGGGATTTTTTTTTTTTTTTTTTTAATACCTCTTAAAGGGATAGTTCACTCTGAAATTAAATTTTGGTATCTTTTAGCTTACCTCATGGCCATCCGAGATGTAGGAGTATTTGTTTCCCCAGGCCAGTAGTTTCAATTTTGATCACTTTAGGTCAAACCGTTGTTGTTTGTGCCTCACATAATGCAGGTCTATGGTCACCACCTCAAAGAGCAAACACAGAAGTCCAAATGAAACATTCCCCCATCGTAAGTACACACTGATGGCCTAAGACACGAAACCAGCCGTTTGTGTTTGAACCGTTTTTACCTCTTGTACACCACAGGAAACACGCACGCGCACCCTCGGATCAGTCGGACGTAGTGGTGTACAAGAGGTAAAACGATATACTGTTCGTTTTCTAACACAATCTGCTGTTTTCGTGTCTTAGGCCATCAGTGTACTTACGATGGGGGATTGTTTCATTTGGACTTCTGTGTGTGCTCTTTGAGGTGGTGATCATAGACCTGCATTATGTGAGGCACAGACAAGAACGGTTTGACCTAAAATGATCAAAATTGAGACTTCTGGAGAAACAAATACTCCTACATCTCGGATGGCCATGAGGTAAGATAAAACATATCAATTTAATTTCAAAGTGAACTATCCCTTTAACCCGATTCCGCGTTGCATGTAAACGCATTAACCTGATTATTGAAGTGTGCATGTGTGGTGGGTGACTAACACGCAAACTCAAGACTGAGCAAGCATTTTGCATGAAATGAGGACCTGTATCACAAACGCAGACTTGTTTAAGACTCAGAACATTATAAAGATGTGTTCTCATCTCAGTCAGCAGAAGTAGAAGAGGTTCAGTCTAACCGCTGCATCATGAGGGATAACATGAGCCGTTTATCTCCCGCTGACACGCTTTAACATCACAACTGACGGTCGGAACACTTGCAATGTGAAAATCTACTTTTTGTTGGTGTAACTTAAAGTAACCTGGTTGCATTAATTTTGAGTTTACTGAAATTAAAAATTAGTTGATACAATGAAATTTGTTTAAATAACTCAAATATTGTATCTGAACCACAAAAATAGATAAATCATTAAAATAGCACAATTTCGCTGCGTCACCACAAATAAAACACACTATTACCCAATATGCTTAAATCTTTTAATAATATTTTAAAGGTTGACCAATCTCAATGTTCATTGTGTTAACTCCATTTTAATTTCAATGAGCTCAATTTTAAGGCAACCAGGTAACTTATTTTTTTTTTACTTTTTATTTTCTAAATAATTTTTTACAGTGTGGGATACTCGGAGTCAGATACGGATATTATTTGACGTCACTATAGGAAATAACCCGGTTTATTAATAAAGTCATGTAAACGCGCCTGCTTTGTCAGTTTACTGGTTTGCATGTAAACGGGGAAAACTGGTTATTTCAATAAGCTGCTATTGCGTTATCCGCTTACTGGTGCATATAAACGTGCTCGGTGGCTTTATGATCTGGACTACCGGTGCCTCTCCGGTACTCGTTTAGAGTCCGCTCTAGCTCAATGTTCGGATGCTTTGTTTCAGATCATCTCATCATGTCCGGTCGCGGTAAGAAGCTCGTCGCTGCGGAGAAAGCCAAGACGTCGGTGTCGCGCTCCTCCCGCGCGGGCCTTCAGTTCCCGGTGGGCCGCATCGCGCGCCTCCTGCGGAAGGGGAACTTCGCGCCGCGCATCGGCTCCGGAGCGGCCGTGTATCTGACGGCGGTCATCGAGTACCTGTGCGCGGAGGTGCTGGAGCTGGCGGGCAACGCGAGCCGCGACAACAAGAAGCTCCGCATCGCGCCGCGTCACATCCAGCTGGCGGTGCGAAACGACGAGGAGCTGAACGCGTTGCTGGGCGGCGTCACGATCTCCGAGGGCGGCGTGCTGCCCAACATCCAGGCGCAGCTGCTGCCCAAAAAGACCAAAGCAGCCCGAGAGCCCAACGCCAGCAAAGAGGCGCAGTCGCAGGACTTCTGACCGCTCGCTCGCGCGGGTTTTTAGCACTTTTTAATGTCCATGGTATTAATAAAGGTTTTTTTTTTTTAAATGTAATATCTGTCTGTTTTTAGTTCTTTCATTAATTTTCCAGTACTCAGTGCTATTGATTTAACTGTTGTAAGCTGAATGACTGTCTTCTATAGAGATGCTTATCGATGAATAAACTTCTGCTGCAGTTATTTAAACTGAATTGGTTCAGTGATCAATTGACTATCGAAACTGTCTTAAATTCTGCTTTAAAACAACTTTAACCCAAACGTTGGTGCAGTTAAATGACATTGCAAAATGATTGACTTGAATATTTCATGATTGAAATTTGCAACCTAGAGCTACTAGAGTGCTTCAGGGCTCAGCGCTGGGGCCGCTTCTCCATCTCATCACTAGATCTGTCCTTCAGAAACATGGCTTCTCCATCACTGCTATCATCTAGAGCTACTGGAGTGCCTCAGGGCTCAGTGCTGGGACCGCTTCTCTTCTCCATCTCATCACTAGATCTGTCCTTCAGAAACATGGTTTCTCCATCACTGCTGTCATCTAGAGCTACTGGAGTGCCTCAGGGCTCAGTGCTGGGACCGCTTCTCTTCTCCATCTACATCTCATCACTAGATCTGTCCTTCAGAAACATCAAGTTCAAGAGTTTTATTTGTCACATACAGTTATACAGAATACAACCGGCAGTCAAATGTAAACACGTTCGCTCTATGGACAGCAAATAACAATTAACAAAAGCACAATAAATTATAATATAGGAATAGGATAAAGGTGCTATATGTAGAATTATGAATAAATCAAGTAAAAGAAATAGATGTGGAATAAAATAAGTGAGAAAGTAAATTGGAGACTATAAAAATAAGTACGTGGATAACAGAAGTGCAGGAGTGTAATGTGCAAACAGCATTATAATGAGTAGTTACATGGGACACAAGAATAAAGTGCAGTGCAATATCAGTATGTGAGTTTGTTAATACTGAAGTGAGGTGAAGTCACATGTTGTTAAGTGACAGCGTTCAGGAGTCTGATGGCCTGTGGGAAGAAACTCCTCCTGAGTCTCTCAGTTTTGGCCATCAGGCTACGGAAGCGCTTACCAGAAGGCAGCCGGGTGAAGTGGGGGTTGGTCGGATGATTAATGTCCTTGATGATTTTTGTAGCTCTGCCTCTGCATCGTTTGATGTAGATGTCCTGCAGAGACGGGAGAGCTGACCCTGAGATGCGCTCGGACAAGCGCACCACTCTTTGCAGGGCTTTGCAGTCGTGACTGGTGCTGTTACCATACCACGCTGTGATGCACTGAGTCAGTAAACTTTCTATCGCCCCTGAATAGAAAGTTTTCAGGATAGCAGAAACATGGTTTCTCCATCACTGCGATCCTCTAGAGCTACTGGAGTGCCTCAGGGCTCAGTGCTGGGACCGCTTCTCTTCTCCATCTCATCACTATAGATCTGTCCTTCAGAAACATGGTTTCTCCATCACTGCTATCATCTAGAGCTATTGGAGTGCCTCAAGGCTCAGTGCTAGGACCGCTTCTCTTCTCCATCTCCATCTCATCACGAGATCTGTCCTTCAGAAACATGGTTTCTCCATCACTGCTGTCATCTAGAGCTACTGGAGTGCCTCAGGGCTCAGTGCTGGGACCGCTTCTCTTCTCCATCTCATCACTATAGACCCTTTTACTGTTTGTATACAATGATGACGTAGCAACGTATGCGCGCGCATTTTGGCAACAAACTGTGGCAAGAATCAGCAACATGTCAAGCTACGTGAGCGGATTAAGCAACACAAACCGAGAAAGTTATTTTAAAAAGTTGACTTTATCAAATGGTATTCGGCTACCAGATCCGCGAACTATAGTGGAGTGGATAGAAGATGTTAGCAGATGGCCAGATATAACTTAGTGGTCGGATATATACGTATTTAGTTGAGAAACCGAGCGTGTACACCCGAGACAAGCATATAAATCACTGGATGCTTATGAATACGTTGTCTGTGGGCATGTAAGTTACAGAATGTCCAATACAATTTTCTACATTTATTCTTATCCTTCACACAGACATACATTTATCATTTTCCTTACATTTTATGTTATTGATTCGTGTCGACACTTCTGTTTAAAGTTTAATTTTGTAATGCTATAACGTTAGTACTTTAATAGCAACTATGTTGCTTGCATACATTTCTCAGATGGTTATTTTGCAATTAAACTATTAATAAAATCATTACAAATGAAATTGATAAGTACTGTGATTATTGATATGATAATCTGGGGGTGGGGGTACATTATACACACCAGTGGCAGCCAATGTTGGGAGGTTTATTATAAAGCATTAAGTTTCAAGTGCAGTAAATGTTTTACAAATGATTTTTTTATGCGAGCATTTTTATGTCCTCGTTCCAATCAATGCATTTAATCGCCTGCGTACCGCCGGTTCTTCTGAAACGGCTGTGATCCTGTCAGAATTCTATAAAACTTAAGCCCATTGGTGGAATAGCGATTAGTGCAACCAAAAACGCAACAGCCAGATGCTGGGAATACATTTTGATGCTGGGAAACCGTTTTGATAAACTTTCGGAGTTGCTCACACGTTAGAACCACTAGGGAACAACACCACTTCCGTTGCCAAAATGCGCACGCAACTCTTTGATCACGTGCGCTGTAAAAGGGTCTATAGATCTGTCCTTCAAAAACATGGTTTCTCCATCACTACTATCATCTAGAGCTACTGGAGTGCCTCAGGGCTCAGTGCTGGGACTGCTTCTCTTCTCCATCTACATCTCATCACTAGATCTGTCCTTCAGAAACATGGTTTCTCCATCACTGCTATCATCTAGAGCTACTGGAGTGCCTCAAGGCTCAGTGCTAGGACCGCTTCTCTTCTCCATCTACATCTCATCACTAGATCTGTCCTTCAGAAACATGGTTTCTCCATCACTGCTATCATCTAGAGCTACTGGAGTGCCTCAGGGCTCAGTGCTGGGACTGCTTCTCTTCTCCATCTACATCTCATCACTAGATCTGTCCTTCAGAAACATGCTTTCTCCATCACTGCTATCATCTAGAGCTACTGGAGTGCCTCAGGGCTCAGTGCTGGGACCGCTTCTCTTCTCCATCTACATCTCATCACTAGATCTGTCCTTCAGAAACATGGTTTCTCCATCACTGCTATCATCTTGAGCTACTGGAGTGCCTCAGGGCTCAGTGCTGGGACCGCTTCTCTTCTCCATCTACATCTCATCACTAGATCTGTCCTTCAGAAACATGGTTTCTCCATCACTGCTATCATCTTGAGCTACTGGAGTGCCTCAGGGCTCAGTGCTGGGACTGCTTCTCTTCTCCATCTACATCTCATCACTAGATCTGTCCTTCAGAAACATGGTTTCTCCATCACTGCTATCATCTTGAGCTACTGGAGTGCCTCAGGGCTCAGTGCTGGGACTGCTTCTCTTCTCCATCTACATCTCATCACTAGATCTGTCCTTCAGAAACATGGTTTCTCCATCACTGCTATCATCTTGAGCTACTGGAGTGCCTCAGGGCTCAGTGCTGGGACTGCTTCTCTTCTCCATCTACATCTCATCACTAGATCTGTCCTTCAGAAACATGGTTTCTCCATCACTGCTATCATCTTGAGCTACTGGAGTGCCTCAGGGCTCAGTGCTGGGACCGCTTCTCTTCTCCATCTACATCTCCATCTCATCACTAGATCTGTCCTTCAGAAACATGGTTTCTCCATCACTGCTATCATCTTGAGCTACTGGAGTGCCTCAGGGCTCAGTGCTGGGACCGCTTCTCTTCTCCATCTACATCTCCATCTCATCACTAGATCTGTCCTTCAGAAACGTGGTTTCTCCATCACTGCTACACACAACTACTTATTTCAATCAGATTGATGATTTTTGAAATGATTTTTTTAATTACCATAATACACCAAATTTATGATACTTTATATAACACTAAATTCAAAATACTGTAATCAAATAATATTGTCATAAGCAAATATTATTAAACAGGCTTATTAAT
Organism: Pseudorasbora parva; assembly: GCF_024679245.1. Taxonomy (NCBI): domain Eukaryota; kingdom Metazoa; phylum Chordata; class Actinopteri; order Cypriniformes; family Gobionidae; genus Pseudorasbora; species Pseudorasbora parva. Next base: position 45,634,199 of record NC_090184.1, read on the forward strand.
TGTGAATATCTTTTTAAAATGACTGCAGACTGCAGTTTATTTAAATTAAAGTTAAGAAAGTGTTGAAATGCGCTCCTAGAGACTCTAATGGATCGGTAATGAATGGAAGCAGCTGATTGGCCAGCAGGCTTTAATGAGCACCGCTGATTGGCCAGCAGGCTTTAATGAGCACAGGTGAAGGTCAATCAGTGCCATTGAGCTCCAGAATAAAGAGAGCCTCTCAGCTGAGCTCAAACAGCGCCTCTGTGTGTTCCTGCTCTGAGCTCAACAGGTCAGTGATGTTAGTTCTGTCTGAAGGCAGACGTTATGAGAACTGTGATCGCTGCTGAACTCTTTTGCACTTTGACTGCTTGCAAATGATTCCTGTTCTCAGGTCGATTAGTGTTTTAGATCCGGATTTCTTCAGCTGCTCTTCTTCTGGTCAGACTTCTAACCGAGAGCTCTTCTGTCCTGATCTTATGATCTGGACTACTTGTGCCTCTCCGGTACTAGCTCAGAATCTGCTCCAGCTCCGCGTTGCCAGTTACTTTGAAAAAGTAATCTGATTACTCCTTTAAAATGTAACTTGGTTACTTTACAGATTACTTGATTTTAAAAGGAACTAAGAGTACAAGTTACTTTATTAGTTACATTCAGCCATTTCTGACAGCAACCCTGCCGGCTAAACATAGAAATGACGACCGGTTTTGCCAACACTCACTTTATTGGAAGTGTTTTTAATGTCAACAAGGTCTGGACATTTTAAGTTGAAATTAAAAAATAAGTCCTGAAACTCTCTCCCCGAGATGCAAGAAAGCAAAATTTGTATATATTTTTTTACTGAGGAAAATTAATAAAATAGTTACTTGGATAAGTCACTTAAATTTGATTACTGTTTTGGAAATGGTAGCGTTAGATTACTTGTTACTGGAAAAGTAGTCAGATTAGAGTAACGCGTTACTGGCACCACTGCTCTAGCTCAATGTTCAGCTGGTTTGTGTTGTTTCAGATCATCTCATCATGTCCGGTCGCGGTAAGAAGCTCGTCGCTGCAGAGAAAGCCAAGACGTCGGTGTCGCGCTCCTCCCGCGCGGGCCTTCAGTTCCCGGTGGGCCGCATCGCGCGCCTCCTGCGGAAGGGGAACTTCGCGCCGCGCATCGGCTCCGGAGCGGCCGTGTATCTGACGGCGGTCATCGAGTACCTGTGCGCGGAGGTGCTGGAGCTGGCGGGCAACGCGAGCCGCGACAACAAGAAGCTCCGCATCGCGCCGCGTCACATCCAGCTGGCGGTGCGGAACGACGAGGAGCTGAATGTGTTGCTGGGCGGCGTCACGATCTCCGAGGGCGGCGTGCTGCCCAACATCCAGGCGCAGCTGCTGCCCAAAAAGACCAAAGCAGCCCGAGAGCCCAACGCCAGCAAAGAGGCGCAGTCGCAGGACTTCTGACCGCTAGCGCGGGTTTTTAGCACTTTTTAATGTCCATGGTATTAATAAAGATTCTTTTTTAAAATTGAATATCTGTCTGTTTTTGGTTCTTTCATTAAAGCAGCACTAGGTAACTTTTCAACCTTCATAATATATTTTCAAGACTCTTGTGATGATACATCGACTTACAATAGGTTGAATGACACGTCTGCCATAGCCTGATGGGGTCTGTATCGTTTTTAATCGTACTTTTAAACTTCGGGTTTCGGGTAGTAACCCGAGAACAAAAAGAACTACAAAATTCGACTGCTTTACGGCATATACGTCACTTCCACCAACACACACACTTCCTTACATTCGGACATGCGAGCCCAACTTTGTTTGTCGGATAATAAAGTGATGTCAGAAGCAGCACAGACAAATAAGAAAGAGAAGGTTTTGTTGGAGGAAAGCAATAAGAGGAAACGAGAGAGTGCTGTGATTAAAGGCAGGACGAGGATCAACATGTGACCAGCGTTTGCTCGTCGGCGTGAGCTGAAGGAGGCGTGCCCGACCGATGCTGTCCTGCTTGTTATGGTGATTACCGACCACTCAAACATTGAACTGAAGTATCATATAGATTCTGTAAAACACTAACCAATAGACCACTATAATGACGCTGGCTTGTAAACGTGAGCATCGTGATTATTTGGCGTTTGAAAAAAATAAAACCCATGAAATTATATTCATATGACATGCTGAAACATATGCCACTGACTGTAACGTTACCTGGGATGAAGACATTTCACACGCGCCGCCAGAAGAACACCTGCATGTGAACTCCTCCTGCAGTGTTCAGGGGAACTGTTAATGCTGCACCGACCCGCGGGGCGCTTTTATGAAGTTATTTGGCCCGCACCGCACCACTGGATATATTTTTACAACCCGCCGCGCACCCGCGACCATTAAATAGACATACGGGGTCCGCGGGTTATGAGACGACCCGCGCATCACTAGTTCAGGGCTATCAGGGCTGTCATGTCAACAAATGCACGCGCGATGGCATCGCCTGTTGTAGGACGACAGATCTTACGACAGTAGTTGAGGACATTATTTTTTCCAAACTGTAGGGGGACCCCGAGAGCAAAAGTAGCCCAGTGCTGCTTTAATTGTATTTGACTTTTGTCACGTGCTCACCATTATACATCACAATGAAAATGTGTTGGCACACAGCAAAAAATGCTTTTCACATTTAGTATTTTTGTCTTGTTTCTAGTCTAAATATCTAAAAATTCTTTCAATAAGAAACCATTACTAGACAGGTAAAAAATATTGTCTTGTTTTGGGGAAAAATAACTTAAAATTAGGAGTTTTTGCCTAAAATAAGATAAATAATCTTAAAACACTATTTTTCTCACCCCATTGGCAGATTATTTATCTTATTTTAAGCAAAAACTCTCTTCATTTTGAGTTATTTTCCCCAAAACAAGACAATTACTTTTGCTTGTCTAGTAAATATTTCTCGTTTAAGAATTTTTAGATGTTTGGACTAGAAACAAGACAAAAATACTGAGTAAGAAAAGCATTTTTGCAGTGCAAGTTGTGTCTAAACAGTTGAAAAGTGCTTATGGTTTTGCCAAAAGAGTGATTGATTCAATCAGTGGGTTCAGACAATAGGGTTTAGTGTTTTAAAAACTCTAATATCTGGCTGGTTTTGGTTCTTTCATTAATTTACCAGTTTTCTAGAGAGCCATAACTCATACTCAGTGCTATTGGTTTAACTGTTGTGAGCTGAATGACTGTCTTCTATAGAGATGCTTATCAATGAATTAACTTCTGCAGCAGTTATTTAAACTGAATTGGTTCAGTGATCAATTGAATATTGGTCTTAAATTCTGATTTAAAACAACTTTGATAACCCAAACGTTGGTGCAGTTCAATACCTTTGCAACATGATCGACTTAAATATTTCATAATGGATGAAATTTGCAACATTAACACTATTGAACTGAATTTGTTTCACAATTGGTTAAATTTGCAACATTGACACTATTGAACTGGATTTGATTGTGTGTGAGAGTGAGCACGAGTGTGTGTGAGAGAGTGATGAAAGTGTGTAAATAGAAAAACATCCCTATTTTACTTAATCTGGTCTATTGGTGACAATGTACAGTCAACAATACTTTATTTAAGTTAATATTAATCTACATTTAAAGGGACGGTGCCCTCCAAATTAAAATGTCTGAATTGTTGGGAGCACTGTCTCTTTAATTACCCATTTTTAAGCCCAAAAGTTGCATCTGTTTACATTAATGCGTGAACTAACATTAATATGTTTAGTAACTAACATTACTTACTATCTTGCTTTGCAAATGGGGGTTAATGATATACAGTTTTTCTCAAAAGTAACTCAAAGATAATAAAGTAAGATCAGAAGAACAGAGTTTCTGTGTTTATGATATCAGAGCGCCATCTATTGGGCTCGACTACAATCACACTGTGAAACATTAAACATTAGTCGAGTGAAGTCAGATTGTACTATTGCAGCCCCACTGGGTTTATTACTGTAACATATAATTGTAATATATTACATAGTTAATGTCTGTGTTAGAAATCTATAAATAATAATGTCTGTCATTATGGCAGCTGCGTGCGCAAGCGCGCTTATCCCCCCTCGCTCGTGTCGGATGGTTCAGTCCCAAGATGGCGGCCTCCATCCTGCAGCGCTGTGTGTGTCGCGGACGAACCTTCTCCATATGTGCCAATTACAGATCGATTGGTGAGTATCATTAATGACAATTATTAAACTGTCATGATAAAGTCAGACTGAGAGAGATGTATAATATATAAGCATATGTTTATAATCTTTAATATAGACGCTAAGAGGTGAACGCTAATGACACAAGCATAGTATTAAACGTTTTTTAATTTTCTATTCTTCCATGTCATTACATTGTTTAGAGCATAAGAGACAAATGGACATACTGTTTTTGTGAAAAATATATCTTATTCCTATTGTTATGATATGTCCTCTGTAGTTGACACTAGGACTCAGTTGTTTAAAAAAATGTAATGACATGAAATTGCATGTATAGACTTAAACAATGGGATTTATTTTTAATTTACCAATCATTTTTTGTAAGTTTCAAGATTTTTTTTAAAACAAACTTTGTTTAAAGACGTTTCTGAACTATGTTATGAAAGATATAACTGAATGCATTGATATACCATTTTACTTTATGCAATATGTGTGTAAAATGGCCATACTTGGATTTTCTCAATCAATACAATGTATATACTGCATCTAATTTACATATTGTGTTCTTGGTGCAACGTGTAATGAAAAAAAGAAGTGTAATACAGGGAGTGCAGAATTATTAGGCAAGTTGTATTTTTGAGGATTAATTTTATTATTGAACAACAACCATGTTCTCAATGAACACAAACTCATTAATATCAAAGCTGAATATTTTTGGAAGTTTTATTTTTTAGTTTTAGCTATTTTAGGGGGATATCTGTGTGTGCAGGTGACTATTACTGTGCATAATTATTAGGCAACTTAACAAAAAACAAACTTATATCCATTTCAATGATTTATTTTTACAAGTGAAACCAATATAACATCTCAACATTCACAAATATACATTTCTGACATTCAAAAACCAAACAAAAACAAATCAGTGACCAATATAGCCACCTTTCTTTGCAAGGACACTCAAAAGCCTGCCATCCATGGATTCTGTCAGTGTTTTGATCTGTTCACCATCAACATTGCGTGCAGCAGCAACCACAGCCTCCCAGACACTGTTCAGAGAGGTGGACTGTTTTCCCTCCTTGTAAATCGCACATTTGATGATGGACCACAGGTTCTCAATGGGGTTCAGATCAGGTGAACAAGGAGGCCATATCATTAGATTTTCTTCTTTTATACCCTTTCTTGCCAGCCACGCTGTGGAGTACTTGGACGTGTGTGATGGAGCATTGTCCTGCATGAAAATCATGTTGTTCTTGAAGGATGCAGACTTCTTCCTGTACCACTGCTTGAAGAAGGAGTCTTCCAGAAACTGGCAGCAGGACTGGGAGTTGAGCTTGACTCCATCCTCAACCCGAAAAGGCCCCACAAGCTCATCTTTGATGATGCCAGCCCAAACCAGTACTCCACCTCCACCTTGCTGGCGTCTGAGTCGGACTGGAGCTCTCTGCCCTTTACCAATCCAGCCACGGGCCCATCCATCTGGCCCATCAAGACTCACTCTCATTTCATCAGTCCATAAAACCTTAGAAAAATCAGTCTTGAGATATTTCTTGGCCCAGTCTTGACGTTTCAGCTTGTGTGTCTTGTTCAGTGGTGGTCGACTTTCTGCCTTTCTTACCTTGGCCATGTCTCTGAGTATTGCACACCTTGTGCTTTTGGGCACTCCAGTGATGTCGCAGCTCTGAAATATGGCCAAACTGGTGGCAAGTGGCATCTTGGCAGCTGCACGCTTGACTTTTCTCAGTTCACGGGCAGTTATTTTGCGCCTTGGTTTTTCCACACGCTTCTTGCGACCCTGTTGACTATTTTGAATGAAACGCTTGATTGTTCGATGATCACGCTTCAGAAGCTTGGCTATTTTAAGACTGCTGCATCCCTCTGCAATATATCTCACTATTTTTGACTTTTCTGAGCCTGTCAAGTCCTTCTTTTGACCCATTTTGCCAAAGGAAAGGAAGTTGCCTAATAATTCTGCACACCTGATATAGGGTGTTGATGTCATTAGACCACACCCCTTCTCATTACAGAGATGCACATCACCTAATATGCTTAATTGGTAGTAGGCTTTCCAGCCTATACAGCTTGGAGTAAGACAACATGCATAACGAGGATGATGTGGTCAAAATACTCATTTGCCTAATAATTCTGCACTCCCTGTAAGGGGAGTAATATTTGGCAACATTTTCATAATATATGTAATATTTCATAGGAATATTGATTTGTAATTTCTTTCCCTATTAATTTGTTGTGTCTCCAAAATGCCTGATAAACATGATTTAAGTCTTGGTGTCCTCTACTGTGGACATTTATAAAATCAATGCCCTGTTTTGTAACAAAAAGTCATATTTTGATTAGAAACCCCAAACATTTTCCTGAGATGTTGATTTTGACCGGGAAGAGGACCAGAGTTTAACACTTTGTTAGCATGATTTATCATGTTGTTTGTCATTCCAACATGATTAGCGCTAGGGCTGGACGATATGGCCAAAATTTATATCACGATATATTTCTTAATTTTGGTCGATACGATATAATTTCGATATCGATATGAACTATATAAAAGCTTTAGAAAAACTACCAAGAACTGCCACAAAGGATGCCTGTACCTACAAACTTCTGAAAAATGAATTTGCCAAGTCTATGAAACCTCCTCCTATAAAACTATATAATATTTTAAAATAAAAACGGTACAAATAAATTAATGTTCACCTTTTATTTGTATTTAGCCTTTATACGAACAAGAAATGTGAAATCACCTTCAAATAAACATAAGACTCTCACTTCGCAGACGCAGTTTATTGAGCATTTTCTTTTAAGTTTTAAATTTCAGTGAAGAACGATTCATAGCGCTATATTCTCCTTTTATGCAAAACTGTACCTTTATCTACTGATGCACACAAAATAAATAAAAGAAGACTCAATTCAGTGGCCTAGTTGTGCTCTGTTCGAGATGAGTGCACGCTGCCTTTTGCAAGGCTTTAACAGGAGCAAATGATACATTTTCGTGAAGCCATGTCTGACCGTCTTTCACAAGCTTTGAAAGGTAATTTAAACAAGAATGAACGCGTTGGTGTTAATACATGACATTGTGTGCAAATGTAGAAAGTATTCAAACAAATGTGCCACTTGCCTCTTACATAAATAGTCTACATGGATTATTTTTAACGCTTGGCATCGTATTGTTAGACATTAGATTGATGCATCTATGTCGATTGTTACACCCGTGGTCGGCACCTCTCCGGCACATTTTGCAGCACACTGAAACCTGAAGTTTAATATCAGCCCCATTCGCACGGGATTCGTATTATCTGGGGACCTCTGGTGATTTGTAATAATTGCAGAGAGTGTCTGTGATCTTAATCCCGTGCGAATCGGCCATGTCTGTAATTTGTAAAGTAAAAATTCCCCCGCAAATTAGCCTACCTACCATATTTCGCCGAACACCGAGGTCCTGTGATAACATTAGTCCCGTGCGAATCGACATCTCTGTGATTTGGCCAGGATTAGGCGGATTGTATATACTTTTTGCAAGCTTTTTTTCTTCCTGTGAGCATTTCTATCTTTATCTTTCACGAAGAATAAAGTCTGCATTCATAATGCGCACCGTTCAGTCACGTGCAGCCGCGCCCACACGGATTATACTTTCACTTTAGAATGAGTATCAATTTGAGAGTAATCTGATTGAATGGTGTGTTTAACATTAACATCAATACTGTTCTTAATGAAAAACATAACAGAACAGTATAGTACAATGACAATCTTGTTTAAATAGGCGCTTTTACATTTAGTTTTGAAACTGAATCTTCCACCGTAGGCTATATTGTCAGCTTCTCCTCGTGATAAATGAAATCTGATTCCTGCCGACTGAACGAAATTAGCCTATATTTATTTATTAGGCTACTGTAAAATAATCAAAACGACATCGATGCCTGTTTATGATTTCATACAGCTATCTATAACGAAGACTTGACATCATATCCGGGAGAAGTCAGTAAATTCAAGTAAAATCACAGGCTTTGCTTATCCCGTGCGAATGCGCCACGCAAAACTCAGATGTGGAGGAGTCATTTCTAAATCACAGAGGTCCAGATAATACTAATCCCGTGCGAATAGTGCTTTAGATAGACGAACCACTTCCACGCCACTAAAGAAAGTTAGTCTTTCTTCTCTTACCAACTATTTATTTCTCCTTACTTGTGGAAGCTCGTTCAGTCACATTTGTGTTGCGGTCAGGGAAACTCTCTTTGTAGCTAAAACGTGCCGCGTTGGATCTATCAGCCTACTACTGCTGAGCACTGGCTGCGTGTCCGTGGTGTACGTCATCACGCAAGAAGCCAATCGTGTTCTGCTCTTTCTGATGGCATGCGCCCTGAACGTCAGTCATATCGAAATATCGGAAATGTGTTTAAAAATCATATCACCGTTATTGAAAAAAATTATATCGCGATATATATTGATATTGAATTATTGTCCAGCCCTAATTAGCGCAGCTCTAGAATTAATGATTGGCTCTGCTTGTGTTTGTCCAGTCAGGAGGAGTTTGCTGTCGTCGGCGTACACAGACGCCTCAGTTTGGGAGCAGAGGCTGAAGGATCCACAGGACCTCGGTGAGACACTTATGAGGAGAACACCGTCTGTAAACACACTCGTCTGTGTCAAACGCAGTGGCGTAACTTTGTTTTAAAAAGTCGGTGGGACATAAATTGCGTATCATATGCACGCGAAAAAAGCTCATTTTGACGTGTGAGGGGCACTCATACGTCAAAATGAGCTTTGGCGTGCACATGGTACGCAGTTTTCCGCGTGCATATGATACGCACTATATGGCGTATTAAGGGGGAAGCATTGCTGATACAATGTTATATCAGATGTAAAATATGTACAATAACAATTGCAGAAAAATGTGTATTAAGATGTCCGGAAATCAATTAAATAGTTCATTTATTGATATAGATCTCGTTTAATAATTGCATCTAAACACAATATAGCGTTGTGCCAAGATTTTTCACGTGAATAAAGGCAAATAGATTTGCACACTTTGCTTATAATCCCTGGTCTAGTCTGTTAAACGTGTCAGAAGTTCTCGTTTCTAATCTGCCCTCGTAGACTATTTTCTCTCATCAGAACCGAATACCATCAGTGGTTGTACATCAAGAGTAGGGACAGTTTTTGTGCATTTTGTTTCTTGATCTGACCGGAACAAATAGAAAGTCTCTGCAACGGCGTTAAGCGTTAGATTAAAGCGCTCGTCTGTGTGAAGAGCCGCGAGAGAAATCTGCAGCACTGATAACAGCGGCAACGAGCTCCAGATCGCCTCTTATTTAACAAACGAATGAAATGATGCTCTTCTAGTTAACCAGAGATGTTTTGTTTGTATTAGTTAGGTTCATCCGTGAAGCAAGATTTTAAAAAAAGTGGCGGGGACATGTCCCACCCGTCCCACCCGTAAGTTACGCCTATGCTCAAACGTGATGGTGTGTGTGTGTTCTGCAGGACAGCTGGCGTCTCTGATGGACAGGACCTATGAGAGGAAGTTTCCCGTCAGCTCTCTGCTCATCGGCAGGGTGAGAGATATATTATGCATATAAAGTTGCTTATGGTTTCTCAATAATGTTGTTATTAGTTTTAAAGGGGTGTTTGCATGCGATTTGACTTGTTTAACTTTAGTTAGTGTGTAATGTCGCTGCTTGAGCATAAACAGTCTCTGCAAAGTTACAGCGCTGAAAGTTCACTGCAAACGGAGATATTGTCTTTTAAAGTTACGGCAGTTTATTGCCTACAAAAATGGCCGGTTTGGACTACAACGAGCTTCTTCCTGGGTTGGTGACATCATAAACCCTCGCTAGTCTCCGCAGATGTGACTTCTGCCCGTAATGGGAAGGGGCGTGGCCTTAACCTGTGCTTGGCACTTCAGCCAATAAAAATACAGGAAACTACATTTGGCCATCTGACCAATCTAAGACCATTGCGTTTTTCAGAGGGAGGGGCTTCAGAGAAGCAGGAAACAAACGAGCCGTTCAAAGCACAGACAGCGGTGTGGAATAAAGGGAGAATAGAAGAAAAATACAGCGTTTAAAAAAAAAGAAGTATTAAGACATGTTATACTACGGCCCATAAACACAACCAAGCCTAGAAAAAAGGAATTGAACCACCGCTTTAATAACAGAGACCATACAACACAAAAACAAAGGGTTACACTGTAACACGGACACCTTACAATACAGAGTAATGTTAATCAACTACATGTGTGCTAATGTTTGCAGGATGACTTTGCTTCTGGTTTATTCTATTTTAAAAATAATGCAATATAATAATTAAACGGCTCCTGCATTTTATTGACTGAATTGATGACTTATTTCACATAATGTGCTCGTCTTGTTTAGTTCATAGACAGTTTATCATCGAGAGAGGAGGTCGATCAGGCAGAATATTACCTGTACAAGTAAGTGTGAATATTCAAACCTTTATAATGTTTTACTGTTTGCTCTGTGTTTTAAACAGTTTTATACTTGCTGTTTTATTGTAATTTTGGTTTCTTATTAGGCTTTAATGAATTTTGTGATGATGATTAATTGTCATACAAATTATTGCAATTAACGATTTCATTCTGTTCTATTCATGTCTCTGAGTTTATGACAAGGCAGTGGAAATTATTATTTGACCTAGTGGAAGCGTTTGGTACTGCAACCAAACTGAATTACACTTAATGCTCATATTTTGAGATATCAACCCAGTGTTTCCTCTGCCATTATATTAGACCCAATGACACCATTGCCCCCCCCCCCCCAGTGCCAAACCCCCCAACGCCAATCGTCCCCAAACGGCAACTCTCGCGCCCCCAGTGCCAACCCTCACCCCCCAACGGCAACTCTCGCGCCCCCAGTGCCAACCCTCGCGCCCCCAGTGCCAACCCTCACCCCCCAACGGCAACTCTCGCGCCCCCAGTGCCAACCCTCGCGCCCCCAGTGCCAACCCTCACCCCCAACGGCAACCCTCGCGCCCCCAGTGCCAACCCTCGCGCCCCCAGTGCCAACCCTCACCCCCCAACGGCAACTCTCGCGCCCCCAGTGCCAACTCTCGCGCCCCCAGTGCCAACCCTCACCCCCCAACGGCAACTCTCGCGCCCCCAGTGCCAACCCTCACCCCCCAACGGCAACTCTCGCGCCCCCAGTGCCAACCCTCACCCCCCAACGGCAACTCTCGCGCCCCCCAGTGCCAACTCTCGCGCCCCCAGTGCCAACCCTCACCCCCCAACGGCAACCCTCGCGCCCCCAGTGCCAACCCTCGCGCCCCCAGTGCCAACCCTCGCGCCCCCAGTGCCAACCCTCACCCCCCAACGGCAACTCTCGCGCCCCCAGTGCCAACCCTCACCCCCCAACGGCAACTCTCGCGCCCCAGTGCCAACCCTCACCCCCCAACGCCAACTCTCGCGCCCCCAGTGCCAACCCTCACCCCCCAACGGCAACTCTCGCGCCCCCAGTGCCAACCCTCACCCCCTAACGGCAACTCTCGCGCCCCCAGTGCCAACTCTCGCGCCCCCAGTGCCAACCCTCACCCCCCAACGGCAACTCTCGCGCCCCCAGTGCCAACCCTCACCCCCCAACGGCAACTCTCGCGCCCCCAGTGCCAACCCTCACCCCCCAACGGCAACTCTCGCGCCCCCAGTGCCAACCCTCGCGCCCCCAGTGCCAACCCTCACCCCCCAACGGCAACTCTCGCGCCCCCAGTGCCAACCCTCACCCCCCAACGGCAACTCTCGCGCCCCAGTGCCAACCCTCACCCCCCAACGGCAACTCTCGCGCCCCAGTGCCAACCCTCACCCCCCAACGGCAACTCTCGCGCCCCCAGTGCCAACCCTCACCCCCCAACGGCAACTCTCGCGCCCCCAGTGCCAACTCTCGCGCCCCCAGTGCCAACCCTCACCCCCCAACGGCAACTCTCGCGCCCCCAGTGCCAACCCTCACCCCCCAACGGCAACCCTCGCGCCCCCAGTGCCAACCCTCACCCCCCAACGGCAACTCTCGCGCCCCCAGTGCCAACCCTCACCCCCCAACGGCAACTCTCGCGCCCCAGTGCCAACCCTCACCCCCCAACGGCAACTCTCGCGCCCCAGTGCCAACCCTCACCCCCCAACGGCAACTCTCGCGCCCCCAGTGCCAACCCTCACCCCCCAACGGCAACTCTCGCGCCCCCAGTGCCAACTCTCGCGCCCCCAGTGCCAACCCTCACCCCCCAACGGCAACTCTCGCGCCCCCAGTGCCAACCCTCACCCCCTAACGGCAACTCTCGCGCCCCCAGTGCCAACCCTCACCCCCCCATTGGCAACTCTCGCGCCCCCAGTGCCAACCCTCACCCCCCAACGGCAACTCTCGCGCCCCCAGTGCCAACCCTCACCCCCCAACGGCAACTCTTGCGCCCCCAGTGCCAACCCTCACCCCCCAACGGCAACTCTCGCGCCCCCAGTGCCAACCCTCACCCCCCAACGGCAACTCTCGCGCCCCCAGTGCCAACCCTCACCCCCCAACGGCAACCCTCACCCCCCAGTGCCAACCCTCACCCCCCAACGGCAACTCTCACGCCCCCAGTGCCAACCCTCACCCCCCCAACGGCAACTCTTGCGCCCCCAGTGCCAACCCTCGCCCCCCAATGGCACCCCCCCCAGTGCCAACCCTCGCGCCCCCAGTGCCAGCCCTCGCCCCCCCCAACGCCAACCCTCGCGCCCCCAGTGCCAACCCTCGCCCCCCCCAACGGCAACCCTCGCGCCCCCAGTGCCAACCCTCGCCCCCCCCAACAGCACCCCCCCCAAGGGCAACCCCCCCCCAACGCTAAACCTCGCCCCCCCAAACGCCAAACCTTGCTTCCCCCAACGCCAACCCTCGCCCCCCGAATGGCAACCTTCTCCTGCTCCACTTATTTGTTGTTAAATGTGTACTAATTACTATTTAATCTAATGTCAAGAAAGAAAAAAAATATTTTGTGGCATAAGCTGAAGTGAGAGCTGGGGCAGGAGGGGGCGGGCTCGTTCGGTTCCACATGAAAGTATCGTGGTTCGAACGGTGGGGAGTGTATCGTGTTTTTTCAGTTTGGTTTGAATATCAATACACCCCTAGATTAAAGCAGCACTAGGTAACTTTTCAACCTTCATAATATATTTTCAAGACTCTTGTGATGATACATCGACTTACAATAGGTTGAATGACACGTCTGCCATAGCCTGATGGGGTCTGTATCGTTTTTAATCGTACTTTTAAACTTCGGGTTTCGGGTAGTAACCCGAGAACAAAAAGAACTACAAAATTCGACTGCTTTACGGCATATACATCACTTCCACCAACACACACACTTCCTTACATTCAGACGTGCGAGCCCAACTTTGTTTGTCGGATAATATAGTCATGTCCGAAGCAGCACAGACACCTAAGAAAGAAAAGGTTTTGTTGGAGGAAAGCAATAAGAGGAAACGAGAGAGTGCTGTGATTAAAGGCAGGACGAGGATCAACATGTGACCAGCGTTTGCTCGTCGGCGTGAGCTGAAGGAGGCGTGCCCGACCGATGCTGTCCTGCTCGTTACGGTGATTACCGACCACTCAAACATTGAACTGAAGGATCATATAGATTCTGTAAAACGCTAACCAATAGACTACTATAATGACGCTGGCTTGTAAACGTGAGCATCGTGATTATTTGGCGTTTGAAAAAAATAAAACCCATGAAGTTATATTCATATGACATGCTGAAGCATAAGCCACTGACTGTACCTGGGATGAAGACATTTCACACACACTGCAAGCAGAACAACTGGCAACTGTAGGGGATGCCGAGGGCAAAAGTTACCTAGTTCTGCTTTAAACCCACAAACCTTCATTATTTATGTAGCGAGACCTGAAGCAACAGTGTTTTAGTAGATTCTCTGGTAAAATGTGAATTGCACAATAATCGCAATCGGGCCATGAATCGATCACTGTGATATGACTGTGTCTGAGTTTCCCGTGTGTGTGATCAGCTGAAGTGTGTGTGTGTGTGATCAGCTGAAGTGTGTGTGTGTGTGTGTGTGATCAGCTGAAGTGTGTGTGAACCAGCTAAAGTGTGTTCTCCTCAGGTTCCGTCACAGTCCGAACTGCTGGTACTTGCGAGACTGGAGCATTCACAGCTGGTTCCGTCAGTGCCTAAAACACGGAGCGCGGGATAAAGCGCTTTACACGCTGAAGAACAAGGTGTGGAGACGCCCGGACACACACACACACACACACGTTTGTTTTTGTGAAATGTGGGGACATTCCATAGGCGTAATGGTTTTTATACTGTACAAACTGTATTTTCTATCTCCTTACACTGCCCCTAAACCTACATGACACACACACACACACACACACTGCCCCTAAACCTACATGACACACACACACACTCACACACTGCCCTTACCCATCACAGGAAACATTCTGCATTTTTACTTTCTCATAAACTCCTCCTGTGTGATTTATAAGCCTTTTGTAAAGTGGGGCCATGGGTAATGTCCTCATATTTCACCCTCTCCTGTAATACCTGTGTCATACCCATGGCATTATACACATTTGGGTCCTGATATTTCACATAAACAAGCACACACACACTTCACCAAAGACTGAGGTGTATTTTAATCTGATCATGTGATATGTTGCAGGTTCAATTCGGCATGTTTGCAGACGACTTCACCTTTAACCTTCTGATGGACTCCTTTATAAAGGACAACGACTTCACAGGTTTGTAATGCACACGAGCCACATGTAAGCTGATTTGTTCGGCATGTGTCTCATGTCCGTGTTGATCCAGGAGCCTGTTCGGTGGTGCAGGAAGTGATGCTTCAGGAGTCGTTTGAGCGAACGTCCACACAGATTCTGGCTCTCAATGCTCTTAGCAAACACCTGGAAACCAAACCTCAACTCAGCGTAAGCACAACAGCCATTTTCTGCACATTTAAAGGGTTAGTTCCCCCAAAAATGAAATGTCTGTCATTAACTCGTCTCCCTAATGTCGCTCCACACCCGTAAGACCTCCGTTCATCTTCACACACAGTTTAAGATATTTTAGATTTAGTCCGAGAGCGTATGCAAGTGTATGCACACTATACTGTCCATGTCCAGAAAGGGAATAAAAACATCATCACAGTAGTCCATATGAGACATCAGTGGGTTAATTAGAGTCTCTTGAAGCATCCAAAATACATTTGGGTCCAAAAATAACAAAAACTACGACTTTATTCAGCATTGGCTTCTCTTCCGCGATTGTGTTCAATCCTCAAATAAAGATTCAAACGGTTATGAATCAGCGAATTGATTCATGATTCGGGTCGCCAATGTCACGTGATTTCAGCAGTTTGATTAGACATGGACAGTATAGTGTGCATACACTTGGATACGCTCTCGGACTAAATATAAAATATCTTAAACTGTGTGTGAAGATGAACGGAGGTCTTACGGGTGTGGAGCGACATTAGGGAGAGGAGTTAATGACAGACATTTCATTTTTGGCTGAACTAACCCTATAATGGAGGAGAGAAATTACTGAAGATATTAAGACTGAGTTTGTGCTTAAAGTGGTGGTGTCATGCGATTTGACTTGTTTAACTTTAGTTAGTGTGTAATGTCGCTGCTTGAGCATAAACAGTCTCTGCAAAGTTACAGCGCTGAAAGTTCACTGCAAACGGAGATATTGTCTTTTAAAGTTACGGCAGTTTATTGCCTACAAAAATGGCCGGTTTGGACTACAACGAGCTTCTTCCTGGGTTGGTGACATCATAAACCCTCGCTAGTCTCCGCAGATGTGACTTCTGCCCGTAATGGGAAGGGGGCGTGGCCTTAACCTGTGCTTGGCACTTCAGCCAATAAAAATACAGGAAACTACATTTGGCCATCTGACCAATCTAAGACCATTGCGTTTTTCAGAGGGAGGAGCTTCATAGAAGCAGGAAGCAAACGAGCCGCTCAAAGCACAGACAGCGGTGTGGAATAAAGGGAGGATAGAAGAAAAATACAGCGTTTAAAAAAAAAGAAGTATTAAGACATGTTATACTACGCACCATAAACACAACCAAGCCTAGAAAAAAAACACGGAATCACCGCTTTAAAGGTGCAGTGTGTAAGTTTTAGCGTTGAGGATGCAAATTGCAACTTGTCATCCCTCCCTTCTGAAGCACATGGAGAAGCTACGGTGGCTGACACAGGACAAAGATGTGGTCGTCTGAGACAGCAGAGAGTGACTAGCGCTCTGTAGAGAAGTTTGTCCCTTTAGGGCTACTGTAGAAACATGGCGGCACAAAATGGCGGCTTCCCTGTAAGGGACCCTCGGTGTATAAAGATAGAAACGGCTCATTCTAAGATAATAAAAACATAACAGCTCATTATGTAAAGCTAGGAACACACCAAGCCGACGCTCGACATCCGACGGCCAATAGCGCGTCCGTTCTGCGCCTGCGTTAGAGGAAATACCTTTCCGTCCCAGCTGGTGGCAGTAGTCTGTTTTCGTTATTCGAAGCGGGAAACCGGAAGAGCTATAAAGATATCAGCTGTCGTTTTCGTTTCCCCACACAGACGGATTCGTGCATTTCAGAACGTTGCAAATGGCATTGCCGTTGTCAGCCCTTGGTCGTTTACTTGTGGAAGAGGAAAGGTAGAAGCGGACGCGAAAAATACGAGGAACGCTCACTAAATGGGTGAAACCATGGATACCCGAAGTCGAAATGTGAAACCATAGATTATTACACTTGTTCACCTATCAATGAACCATAACAATAACAGGGCATAGCTCAAACAACACCCTGCAAATTGGCTCATTCAGATGCATTGTGGAAGTTAATGTGACACAATCTGAACAATGGCCACTTACCCAAAGGATTGTTAAAATAAATATATGTGTATGACGCATTCTGATTTACAGCAAATTATGTTTGTGACAATGCTTGGTGCTAGTTCAATGAATTATGACAGAATTTGTATATATTTTTTTCATTGGAAACATGCCTATGGTGACATTTCTTCAAAATGATATCATGCTGCTTCTTGCACATCACATAACAGCAGTTTGGAAATGAAATCTCCAGCGGGACAGAAATGTTAATGAAAATAATGTAACACTAAACCATACACTGAACTTAACTGACAGTAACCATGCTAACTATTAGTTTACAGATATTGCACTTTGATAACATTGTATTGTGGAAGTAACACATTATGAAAATATGTCTCTATTAATTGAAAATCTATTTATTCTTAAATTAAAACATCAATACAGATGTGTTTATTTACTCTGCTAGTTAGATGTCAAATAGCAAAATAAGGGTTAGAATTCTGCATCATCTTGTGTCTTGTGATCCTTTTTTACATAAAGAACTGTGAATGCAAGTACCCAAAGTCAAAGTTTTTTATTTTCCAATGTTCAGTACAATGGGCACAAATAGCTATATAGAGAATAGCTATAAAAGTAGCTATATGTGTAGATTCAGCCAAGGGTGTACTGGGCCGTAGCTCCGCCGTAATGAAGCTGGGCTCCTCACGGGGGCCAATCCAGGTGTCACTTGGTACCATCTGAGGGTAAACAGGATTCACTTTCAGACAAAGGTTCCTTAAAGACACAATCAAAATGTGAACAATGTGATACAATAGATTCTTACACTTGTTCACCAATAACCCATAACAATAACAGGGCATAGCTAAAACAATACCCTGCAAATTGGCTAAATGGATCTATTCAGATGCACATTGTGGAAGTTGATTTGTTGAATTACTTGTAAATAGACTCATCTGAACATTCATTGGCCACTTTACCAAAAGCAAAATGTTCATTTGTTCAAATGGAAAGAAAAAATAAATAAAATAAATTATACAAACACACACACATACACACATATATATATATATATATATATATATATGGGGCGGCAGTGGCTCAGTGGTTCATGTAGGTTGTCTACAAACCAGAAGGTTGGTGGTTCGATCCCCGGTTCCACCTGACCAAGTGTCGAAGTGTCTATGAGCAAGACACCTAACCCCAGCTGCTCCCGACGAGCTGGATGTCGCCTTACATGGCTGACATCGCCGTCGGTGTATGAATGGGTGAATGTGAGGCAAAAATGTAAAGCGCTTTGGATAAAAGCGCTATATAAATGCAGTCCATTTACCATTTACCATCCATATATGTGTGTGTGTGTGTGTGTGTGTGTGTGTGTGTGTGTGTGTGTGTGTGTGTGTGTGTACCCTGATAGTTCGATTTGAGGTGCACTCCTTCCTTTTTGTGTGAGGTTCTAGAAACTGCAGGTGGGTCTTCTGAGCTCCAGAACTTCCTGAGGGTCCATGTTTCTTGTAACACATGTACTGGGTTCGCAATGAATCCCACCGCTTCTTGAGCTCTTTCTCTGAGGGACAAAAAAAAAAAAAAAACATTACGCTGAGTTATGTCAATTTCATGGCTATTGTAATGTTCATTTTTGTTCTACTTTTAACTGGATGTATTCTGGATGACAGCATTTTTTTTTACAGCCGCTAGAACACATTTCTCAATACATTTAGGTCACTTTTGCAAAACTCTCCACACAGTTAGTACAACCGAAATATATGAGGGCTAAACTGTGGATTTATCATTGCTTTTGGACATAAAGACATGCATTAAGTGTTTTGATATCTTTAGTGCATTTTGAATGTGAAATTAACTGCTGTGCAAAGATGAAAGTTGCACACAACAATCTAACATGCAGTTTTTTTTTTAAATATGGACTACTGAAGAAGAAAAAACTATTGCAAAAAAGGAAATCTTACCTGACATGACAACTTTATTTGCGATCTCACGCCACAGTTCTGCTTTCGCCACACAGTTGACATAACGTTAACATTTTCCCGTAGTGTGATACTAAGCTGGCCTTTGCTGGATCATGCTGATCAGTTTGTCTTCACTTGCCTCGGTCTACACAGCCATGTATATTAACATGTGTTAACATGTATCGGAATGAGGAATATAATCAAATGAGACGACACCTTTCTTTTACTGTCTATGGAGGAGACAGGCGTTCTGTGTTCCCTCTTGACTCTGTCGTTTACTTGCTTCGTCACTTCCGTTTTATTTTCTCGTGCACTGGTTCGCTAGCTGAACAGCAAATCAGAACGATCATATGTCCCGACTGACCGACATGCGGCGACGCCGATTTAACATGTTGAATCGGCTGAAAAACAGCCGACGAGGACCAACGCCAGCCGACGGCGTGGAACTGTGTGGAACACACCGAGGAAACTTAGTTGGCCGACGCACAAAAACTGCCCGACGGCCGATCGTCGGCTTGGTGTGTTCCGGCCTTAAGGTCTACTGAAAACAAAGTTACGTTTATGATATTGCATTTCTGTCAATAGATCCTCATAAACACTACACACTGCACCTTTAAAACAAGAGCATATGAGTGTTATTTTAGTATCATTGAGATACTATTATAGTTTTTATTAATATTTCAAATTAGTTTTCATGTTTTATATTTTCCATTTTCATTGAAATTTCAGTTACATTTTAAGCAATTTGATGTTTCCTCCACAAATTGAAAAATAAAAAGGTAATTGTGTCTTTTTATCTCATGATATAAACTTGCAATTGTGAGAAAAAAAGTCAGAATTGTGAGATGTTAACTTGCAAATACCTTTTTTATTTTCTTAATCTGTGGCGTAAATTCCATAATTTTTTTGATTTACCCTCATAAGTCGTATTTATTAATTTAGATTTCAGTTTTAGTGTTATTTTCTTTAGTATATCAAATGAAAATGGAAAATACAGCTAGTTTTTAAAAAATATATATATATTTTATTTCAGTTACAAAAATAGTTTGTCATCATAATAAAAACCCTGGAATAAAATATCTGCCCAATCAGAAAAATAAACAATTCAAAGAGAAAACAAGATGATTTTCTGACTCCGTTGGCAGATGTTTGCTCTTGTTTTAAGCACAAACTCATTTTGATTCATTTTTCAGTCTTGATATCTTCAGGGATTTCTCTTCTCCAGTAAATGTGTCTTGATTTATGAATGTTTGAATAGTTGTGCTGGAAAACGTGAGGAAGAGCACATGTTTTACAGTAGATGTTGAATTGTGTGTGTGTGTGTGTGTGTTCGATGTGTGTGTTCAGTGGCAGGAGGAGAGGATCATGGGAGCATCTCTAATGTTGGCCGGACTGAAGCAGGAGAACTCCGTCGGCTTTAGTGCTCGGCTTCTGGGATTGGCTTTCATCGGTGTGTATCTCCACACTAAACATCCTTAAAGGATTAGTTCACTTTTTAATAAACTTTTGCTGATAGTTTCCTCACCCCATCTCATCCAAGATGTCCATGACGTTCTTTCTTCAGTGGGAAAGAAATGAAGGTTTTTGATGAAAACATTCCAGGATTTTTCTCCATATAATGGACTTCAATGGGCCTCAAACGGCTCAAGGGCCAAATGACAGTTTCAGTGCAGCTTCAGAGGGCTTTAAACAACACCAGACGATGAATAAGGCTCTTATCTAGCCAAACCATCGCTCATTTAAACAAAAAATAAGAGTTTAAGTCGATAAGCACAAATGCTGGCCTTGCTCTGTTCTGTGGTGCGCGTTCGTGACGTCAATACTCAATTACGCTGAGACGGTCGCGCTTGACGTTGGCGGAAGTACCGAGTCAGTTTTGTTATAAATGTCATATTTATGAGATAGAAAGTTGAAATGATGATGTGAATGGATTTATGACAAAAAGTTGAAATTATGACAGTCATATTTGAGATGGAAAGTCCAAATGATGACATTGGTATTATGACGAAATTATGACAAGAAGTTGAAATGATGACAGTCATAGTTATGACTCTGTCTGAAACTGACATTCGGCCCTTGAGCCGTTTGAGGCCCATTGAAGTCCATTATATGGAGAAAAATCCTGGAATGTTTTCATGAAAAACCTTCATTTCTTTTCCACTGAAGAAAGAAATACATAAACATCTTGGATGAGGAAACTATCAGCAAAAGTTTATTTAAAAGTGAATTAATCCTTTAAATCAAGACACGTTTACTGGAGAAGCAAATTGACAGTTGATGATAATTAAAGGGTTAGTTCAGCCGGAAATGTAAATTGTGTGATTAATTCCTCCTGTGGTTGGCCAGCCGTCAGACCTCCGCTCATCTTCACACACAGATGAAGATATTAGTGTTGAAATCCGATGGCTCAGAAAGGCCTTCATTGACACCAATGTCATTTCCTCTCTCAAGACCCATAAAGGCACTAAAGACGTCGTTACAAAGCCCATCTCACTACAGCGGCTCGACAATCATTGATGAAGAGGCCAGAATAGAGTTACTGCGCAAAAAACACTAAATAACGACTTATATAGTGATGGCCGATTTCAGAACAAAGCTTCGAACCGTTATGAGTCAGTGAATCGATTCATGATTCAGATCACCAACGTCACGTGATTTCAGCAGTTTGACACGCGATCTGAATCATGAATCGATTCACTGAATCATAACCGTTCGAATCTTTGTTGTCACGTGGCCTGCTTCCGAAAACCTAGGCAGCTGACTCGTTGCCGTTTGTGCATGAAGGCACCTCACGAAACTAATTTCGGACAGACTTCTAAGGCAGTGTAACAGTTTAATGATCTACAGCTAAATCGAGAGCGCTTTGGGGAGAACTAAACACATATTTAATTACTACAGTAGTGATTTCTCGCTAGAAATGATATCAAAAGTTTAATATGTTGGTAAAAACTTACATTTACACACAAACTGACCTGCAAACGCAACTTTCAGACAGCATCATTTGACACACGATCCGAATCATGAATCGATTCACTGAATCATAACGGTTTGAAGCTTTGTTCTGAAATCGGCCATCACTATATAAGTCGTTATTTAGTGTTTTTTGCGCACTAACTCTATTCTGGCCTCTTCATCAATGATTGTAGAGCCGCTGTAGTGAGATGGGCTTTGTAACGACGTCTTTAGTGCCTTTATGGGTCTTGAGAGAGGAAATGACATTGGTGTCAATGAAGGCCTTTCTGAGCCATCGGATTTCAACACTAATATCTTCATCTGTGTGTGAAGATGAGCGGAGGTCTGACGGCTGGCCAACCACAGGAGGAATTAATCACACAATTTACATTTCTGGGTGAACTATGCCTTTAACCCTTAAATGCAAACCTCGGGTCGTTAGCGACCCGAGACGTCATCCACTAACCTCCTCCTCATTCATTTTTTAAAGTTAGACATCAACCTTCTTAGTATTCCTCAATTAATCCATTTTAAACAATATAACAAGAATAAAAATAATAGAATTATAATTAAATGGCTGTTTTTTCACTAGTTTTTTGTCAAAATTGTATAGGGTCGCTAACGACCTGAGGTGTGTACCATTTTTTTTTTTTTTTTTTTTCGCACAATGATAAATGAGTCTATGATCTCAAAATAAGGCGCAATTCACCTTTTTTCCACAAGGTGGCAATAAGCGCGTTTCCATTACCCTTCAAATTGCGCAAATTGAAATTGCGAAGTGAAAACACGCCTAATGGAAACGCGGCAATTTCGCAAAAACTCCCATATATCGCAAAAAAGTTTTTACGCTCTCATGAGGCGGTTTTTCAGGCGATTCAAAAAAGGACATTTTCGCAAAACTGCAATGGAAACGTTTTTTTCGCGTTTACATGTCACCTGTTGCGGTGACGCATTGCTGCAACATAGGGCCTATATATTCTATTTTCCACTCAATTGTGTCGTAATAACAAGATAATGTAGTTAAAAGGACATATATTTTCTCCTAATAAGGACTACAGGCTATATATACTGTAATTAAGACGTATATTCAAGAAATTTATTAAAACAGAAAGAGCTAGTCTGTATTTTCAGCCTTACTCAAAGGCCGAGGAAACAGGCCAGTTACGCACAATCAATCCATTCCAGACTATCTTAGTTTGCTTCTTATCTAATAAACAGGCAATTAATTGATGAAACATCGATCAAAATAAAAATACAATTTATACAAAACTAAATATATTTTTTAAGAAAGACTTTCTAGAAAATAAAACTCGAAGTGATCAAAATCATGTGACTCCCCAGGTCTCAAACATATTGCGATTCTTACTCATGCTGCTCACTTTTCATAACCAACATATAAATTAAAATAATAATATTACAGACTAATGTTTAGGCCTAAACGCAGCCTGTTTAGTTTCGTAGTTAGGCTGTTTTCTTTAACCCCCGGCCGATAAAAGCGCTGACGGTCTAATTTTTTCCTTCTTCCTTTAAGAGAGATGAAACAATTTACAATACTCTTGTCATTTTTAGCTCTACAGATGAGTTCAAGACATAATTATAAACTATAAACTGTCTATTTTTATTTGTGGACTCAGGGAACTAATTATTTTGCATGCACTCACTCCAAACGCGGTCTCCATTTCAAAAAAATTATTTCGTTTATTAAATGCCAATTTTTTCTTTTCCAAAGCATTTCTAAATTCAGTTCAAATGCCAATCAAACGAAATATCTAGCCAAAATAACGAAAGTGGTAAAAATAAAAATAAAACATTTGAGTTAACATGCAAATTCAAACATTTCGCTCTACTCTATATGCGTCAACCTGCCGCGCGTAAAAGGCGATCATTCTTTACAGATGATGGTTCGGTTTGGAGAGAAGACGAGACGGAGTTCTTTATTAAACTCATAAAAGACAATATAGGATTACAGGAATACTGGATTCTAAACACAGAAATGCTACATTATCATGAAGACCTTGAAGAAGATCTGACACACACACACACACACACCTCAAATCCGTGCCGCTTAAGTAACCTAAGGGGCTTTCCTTGCCATTAATGCTTGGATAACACATATGTCTCCTTCCAATAATAATAATGGCTAGTGTGATGGATGGGATATACAAACCTACCAAGTGCCATCGTTTTGGAATGACATATCGCGAGAGGAAAGTAATATGTTTTAGTCGCATAACTGCAGCTATGGAAACGCTGTCATTTCGCAACAGTTTTTTATCGACATTTAAGAAATATCGCAAAAGTTTTTCGCAAATCTGTAATGGAAACGCAGCTAATGTCTGATATGCAGTGATGAATTGATGTTTCACTCATAGTTACCTCAGACAGAAAACAAAACCATAATAATTATAATCTGCAAAACTTGAAATGGCTCAGTGATTTACAGCAGAGAGCAAGAACTAAACACAATCAGATATTAGTGTCACTGTCTCTTGATGATGGATGTGGTCAAGAAGCTGTCAGTGATCAAAATATTGATTTTGAAGACGTAGAAAATGAGTTTGGAGAATATGCTGGAGATGGCGAATATGAGGCAGATGCTGAATATACTGGTAAACGAGCTCTGACGAGGTCATATGATGATGGTATTAAACATCTGCTCAAACTGAACCCTTCCAAGCTCCAAAAGGTAACGAAATAGGTTTATTTTATTCTTCTTTAAGTGTTACTCTAACATCAGGAGTTTTATATATTATCACGACAGGTAGAGGTCTATCCATGTTAAATATAGATCCGGGTCGCCAATGACCCGAATATGTAAGAATGTTTGGTGAAACAGTCACGCATTTAAGGGTTAAAGCTCACTTCAATACGAATCAACACAATCTACAAATGTGTCTTGATTTATGAATGTTTAGATGTTTGTGCTGGAAAACAAGGGAAATTACTCATTTTCATAGAGCAAGGTTTGAATGTTCAGTGTCAAGGTTAAAAGACTCCAGGAGATTATTAATCGTCGAGATAGATTTATTGTCATAAGCGCATGTGTGTGCAGGTAAAGTGGAGCTGTCCAGAGGAATCCACGCCGTCTTTCATGAGATGCCCCTGATCTGGACCTCGGGTTATCTTGGGCGAGCCGTCGCCGTAATGGACGCCGTGTGTTCGAACTTCAGAGACGTCAAGTTATCAGAGGAAGTTGTGAGTATCTTAGATAACTGTAATGTTACGCATTTAGCTCCTCAGAGGGGAAAGTTTAAAGAGAATCCACATCAGTCGTGCTTTTGAAGTAGATCATGAACACTCTTGAGGAGTCGATTAGGATGCTTTCAAAGAAGAGACGCTTTATATAATCCCTTTGACGTCGAAGAATGAGGCAGAGAGTTTCTGACGGGTGCTCTTGTTTTATTTTTACTCAGATGCAATAAAACACATTACTGAAGTGTTCATGGTCTCACTTCTTTGTTGAACAGTTCTCTCTATGCACCGTAAAACTACAAAAAAAAAAACATAACAAAGAAACAAAACATAAATTTCAAGGAAAGCACACTCAACCAAACGTCACAATATAGACAAACATTCACTACATTAACTACACATTTAACATCGTCCAAATTAATCCACAAATATTCCCAAAGAAATACACAAAACTGAAGTAAACACACCTCGCTCTGCTTGTCAAAGGGATACTAAAGTTTGAACCATTTTCCCAAGTTGATGTTAGCTTGAGAACAATCGTGACCTGCCATTACTCTGTTTCCTGTTTACTTATATACGTTTATTGCCCCCTAGTGGTAGAGGGAAGCAAATTAAAGGGGGAGGTCATTACATCCCACATTCTGCTTTTTTCTGAACTCCCTGAAACGCCGTCTTGAGTTTTCTTACGGGGATCAACATGTCACAACATTCCTTATTATAATAATTCATACGCAGAATAAAGGGGCGTGGCCTGGTTGAGTTAGTCATGTGTTGAAAGCAAGCGGCTCCTCCCCCAGTTTCATTTGAAGCCAATACGGAAGTGACTTAAACTGCAGTTCATCGACTGGCCACTAGAGCGGCTCCAGAAGGAGCAGAATCTCATTGAGCCTCATGTTAAAGCTCCACTGTGTGATATTTCCCCCATCTAGCGGTGTAAAGCTTTATAACCATCCAGTGAATATTAGTTTCTGTTCCTCTCAATTCCGATTTCGTTTTAGCTCCTACGGTGGCTGATTTAGTCCAAGATTAACATGGCTTCCAGTTCGACCTCGTCCATGAGTGCTCCTTCAAGTGATGATGTTACTTTAGAAAACTATTATAATTTGTAGTTTTTTAATTTGTCAGTTAACATGTAGGTTATGAAATCTATGTGAAATGAATAATAGTTTTACGCTTTCGTTATTTTTGTTACCATTTCATTGCTAACATCAGCTATCAGGTTCCCAGACGAATGCAAGCTAATCTTAGTAAAGTAACTTTTATCAGTGCTATCGTTATTCTGTATATTGTTCGACATCACTAGCGTAAGGCAAAGTCTACATTGTAGGCTATATCATTTTCTCTGTGAGTAGAGATCAGTGTGACGGAGGCGCGAGGGAGATCTAGCGGTAAACGTGAAAGGCGAAGCTTGAATTTACGGGTATGTCCCTCTTTGGCTACTGTACTTTCAAGATGGAGGGGCAACATGGCGACCGGCATTCGAACCCCTCACCCGTATGTGTTTTCAATGGCATATTATAAACTTACGAGAATACTTTATTACTTGAAAGAAGTAAATATACATTAATGAGCACATTTTTGAAAGAACTAAGTGTTTTTAGCTAAGAATAAACTAAAAAAGTTACACAGTGTAGCTTTAAAATTCCCAACTTTACAGCAGAATAAAACATGTTTACAGTCTGGTACAAATTGTGGTTTTGGTCTATACGGCTAATTTCGCCCTTTATGACGACTGTGAGGGGGTGAATTATTTTATAACTCATTCGTTTACGTCATATAAAGCCTTAAAGTGCTGCATAATTAGGGGCGTGGTCACTTTGAGTGACAGGTGGATAGCCGTTTGTCTGCGGTCTGTTAGTCATTGCATCATCTAAGCTCCGCCCACGTCCCGCCTTTTTGCCCATTTTCTGTTATCCGGGTGATGACGCGCTGCTAAGATGGCGACAGCCATCTCGTCTCCATTTTACGCTTCAGAACGGCTCTTCAGAATCCTATGGGTGACTACACGGAAACTACGTCCATATTTTTTTACGGTCTATGGTTAAAGCAGCCAGTTATGTTTAGGGGCGGGAAATTTCTCAAACACCAATCACAGCACACAGCTCCAGCCACCCAATCAGAGCACAGTTTGTTTTTTAGAAGGTGGGGCTTCATAGAGACAGGAATTAAACAGAGTTACTGACAGACTGGGAAGAGAGGAGCCGCAACAATGGAGAATATGAGGAATAATCAACGCTCTAGTGGAGCTCAAACACGTTATTGAGTGCTGAAGCCTCTCTCTGCTTTCAGCTGGATCATGTGGAGAAGATCCTGCAGGATCTGTCAGGGATTTCTGATGGACAGATCTCAGCGAGCGACTCCGACACGCTATTGGATGAGGAGGATCAGCTGGAGAGACTCAAACTACCGGAGTACATCGACCGCTTCAAGGTTAGCTTCCTGAAACATCCTTAACATTTATACTGCACATTTACATCTAAAGGTTCTCACAGAGTGTGTTAGTGCTTGTTGCATTTCAGAGGGTTCATTTGAATAGCTTGAATGAATGATTCAATGACTCACTCATGAAGAGAGTCAAATGCTTTGTTCCAGAATGAATCAGCTGGTCGAATGAATCAGCTAATTGAATGATTCAATGACTCACTCATTAAGAGTTTCAAATGCTTAATTTCTGGATAAATCAGCTGTTTAAAATAATCAGTCGAGTGAATGCTTCAATGTCTTACGCATTAAGAGAGTCAAAGCTTCAATTCAGAATGAATCAGCTGGCTGAATGAATCGTCTTAGTTAATGATTAAATGACTCCCTCATTAAGAGAGTCAAATGCTTCGTTTCAGAATGAATCAGCTGGTTGAATGAATTGGCTGAGTGAATGATTAAATTACTCACTTATTAAGAGAGTCAAATGCTTCGTTCCAGAATGGATCAGCTGGTTGAATGAATCGGTTGAGTGAATGATTCAATCACTCATTAAGACAGTCAAATGCTTCGTTCCTGGATGAATCAGCTGTTTCAATCAATTGTTTGAACGAATGATTCAATGACTCACTCATTATGACTGTTAAATGCTTTGTTCCTGAATGAATCAGCTGTTTCAATCAATCGGTTGAGCCAATGATTCAATGACTCGCTCATTATGACGGTTAAATGCTTTGTTCCTGAATGAATCAGCTGTTTCAATCAATCGGTTGAGCCAATGATTCAATGACTCACTCATTATGGCAGTCAGATGCTTTGTTCCTGAATGAATTAGCTGTTTAAATTAATCGGTTGAGTTGAATAATTCAATGACTCGCTCTTTATGACAGTTAAATGCTTTGTTTCTGAATAAATCAGCCATTTAAATGAATCGGTTGAGTGAATAATTAAATGACTCGCTCATTATGGCAGTCAAATGCTTTGTTTCTGAATAAATCAACCATTTAAATGAATCGGTTGAGTGAATAATTCAATGACTCGCTCATTATGACAGTCAAATGCTTTGTTTCTGAATAAATCAGCCATTTAAATGAATCGGTTGAGTGAATAATTCAATGACTCGCTCATTATGACAGTCAAATGCTTTGTTCCTGAATAAATCAGCCGTTTAAATGAATCGGTTGAGTGAATAATTCAATGACTCGCTCATTATGGCAGTCAAATGCTTTGTTCCTGAATAAATCAGCCATTTAAATAAATCGGTTGAGTGAATAATTCAATGACTCGCTCATTATGGCAGTCAGATGCTTTGTTCCTGAATAAATCAGCCGTTTAAATGAATCGGTTGAGTGAATAATTCAATGACTCACTCATTATGACAGTCAGATGCTTTGTTCCTGAATAAATCAGCCGTTTAAATGAATCGGTTGAGTGAATAATTCAATGACTCGCTCATTATGGCAGTCAAATGCTTTGTTCCTGAATAAATCAGCCGTTTAAATGAATCGGTTGAGTGAATAATTCAATGACTCGCTCATTATGGCAGTCAAATGCTTTGTTCCTGAATAAATCAGCCGTTTAAATGAATCGGTTGAGTGAATAATTCAATGACTCACTCATTATGACAGTCAGATGCTTTGTTCCTGAATAAATCAGCCGTTTAAATGAATCGGTTGAGTGAATAATTCAATGACTGGCTCATTATGGCAGTCAAATGCTTTGTTCCTGAATAAATCAGCCGTTTAAATGAATCGGTTGAGTGAATAATTCAATGACTCGCTCATTATGGCAGTCAAATGCTTTGTTCCTGAATAAATCAGCCGTTTAAATGAATCGGTTGAGTGAATAATTCAATGACTCGCTCATTATGGCAGTCAAATGCTTTGTTCCTGAATAAATCAGCCGTTTAAATGAATCGGTTGAGTGAATAATTCAATGACTCGCTCATTATGGCAGTCAAATGCTTTGTTCCTGAATAAATCAGCCTTTTAAATGAATCGGTTGAGTGAATAATTCAATGACTCGCTCATTATGGCAGTCAAATGCTTTGTTCCTGAATAAATCAGCCGTTTAAATGAATCGGTTGAGTGAATAATTCAATGACTCACTCATTATGACAGTCAGATGCTTTGTTCCTGAATAAATCAGCCGTTTAAATGAATCGGTTGAGTGAATAATTCAATGACTCGCTCATTATGGCAGTCAAATGCTTTGTTCCTGAATAAATCAGCCGTTTAAATGAATCGGTTGAGTGAATAATTCAATGACTCGCTCATTATGACAGTCAAATGCTTTGTTTCTGAATAAATCAGCCATTTAAATGAATCGGTTGAGTGAATAATTCAATGACTCGCTCATTATGACAGTCAAATGCTTTGTTCCTGAATAAATCAGCCGTTTAAATGAATCGGTTGAGTGAATAATTCAATGACTCGCTCATTATGGCAGTCAAATGCTTTGTTCCTGAATAAATCAGCCATTTAAATAAATCGGTTGAGTGAATAATTCAATGACTCGCTCATTATGGCAGTCAGATGCTTTGTTCCTGAATAAATCAGCCGTTTAAATGAATCGGTTGAGTGAATAATTCAATGACTCACTCATTATGACAGTCAGATGCTTTGTTCCTGAATAAATCAGCCGTTTAAATGAATCGGTTGAGTGAATAATTCAATGACTCGCTCATTATGGCAGTCAAATGCTTTGTTCCTGAATAAATCAGCCGTTTAAATGAATCGGTTGAGTGAATAATTCAATGACTCGCTCATTATGGCAGTCAAATGCTTTGTTCCTGAATAAATCAGCCGTTTAAATGAATCGGTTGAGTGAATAATTCAATGACTCACTCATTATGACAGTCAGATGCTTTGTTCCTGAATAAATCAGCCGTTTAAATGAATCGGTTGAGTGAATAATTCAATGACTGGCTCATTATGGCAGTCAAATGCTTTGTTCCTGAATAAATCAGCCGTTTAAATGAATCGGTTGAGTGAATAATTCAATGACTCGCTCATTATGGCAGTCAAATGCTTTGTTCCTGAATAAATCAGCCGTTTAAATGAATCGGTTGAGTGAATAATTCAATGACTCGCTCATTATGGCAGTCAAATGCTTTGTTCCTGAATAAATCAGCCGTTTAAATGAATCGGTTGAGTGAATAATTCAATGACTCGCTCATTATGGCAGTCAAATGCTTTGTTCCTGAATAAATCAGCCTTTTAAATGAATCGGTTGAGTGAATAATTCAATGACTCGCTCATTATGGCAGTCAAATGCTTTGTTCCTGAATAAATCAGCCGTTTAAATGAATCGGTTGAGTGAATAATTCAATGACTCACTCATTATGACAGTCAGATGCTTTGTTCCTGAATAAATCAGCCGTTTAAATGAATCGGTTGAGTGAATAATTCAATGACTCGCTCATTATGGCAGTCAAATGCTTTGTTCCTGAATAAATCAGCCGTTTAAATGAATCGGTTGAGTGAATAATTCAATGACTCACTCATTATGACAGTCAGATGCTTTGTTCCTGAATAAATCAGCCGTTTAAATGAATCGGTTGAGTGAAAAATTCAATGACTCGCTCATTATGGCAGTCAAATGCTTTGTTCCTGAATAAATCAGCCGTTTAAATGAATCGGTTGAGTGAATAATTCAATGACTCACTCATTATGACAGTCAGATGCTTTGTTCCTGAATAAATCAGCCGTTTAAATGAATCGGTTGAGTGAATAATTCAATGACTCGCTCATTATGGCAGTCAAATGCTTTGTTCCTGAATAAATCAGCCGTTTAAATGAATCGGCTGAGTGAATAATTCAATGACTCGCTCATTATGGCAGTCAAATGCTTTGTTCCTGAATAAATCAGCCTTTTAAATGAATCGGTTGAGTGAATAATTCAATGACTCGCTCATTATGGCAGTCAAATGCTTTGTTCCTGAATAAATCAGCCGTTTAAATGAATCGGCTGAGTGAATAATTCAATGACTCGCTCATTATGGCAGTCAAATGCTTTGTTCCTGAATAAATCAGCCTTTTAAATGAATCGGTTGAGTGAATAATTCAATGACTCGCTCATTATGGCAGTCAAATGCTTTGTTCCTGAATAAATCAGCCGTTTAAATGAATCGGCTGAGTGAATAATTCAATGACTCGCTCATTATGGCAGTCAAATGCTTTGTTCCTGAATAAATCAGCCGTTTAAATGAATCGGTTGAGTGAATAATTCAATGACTCGCTCATTATGGCAGTCAAATGCTTTGTTCCTGAATAAATCAGCCTTTTAAATGAATCGGTTGAGTGAATAATTCAATGACTCGCTCATTATGGCAGTCAAATGCTTTGTTCCTGAATAAATCAGCCGTTTAAATGAATCGGTTGAGTGAATAATTCAATGACTCACTCATTATGACAGTCAGATGCTTTGTTCCTGAATAAATCAGCCGTTTAAATGAATCGGTTGAGTGAATAATTCAATGACTCGCTCATTATGGCAGTCAAATGCTTTGTTCCTGAATAAATCAGCCGTTTAAATGAATCGGTTGAGTGAATAATTCAATGACTCGCTCATTATGGCAGTCAAATGCTTTGTTCCTGAATAAATCAACCATTTAAATGAATCGGTTGAGTGAATAATTCAATGACTCGCTCATTATGGCAGTCAAATGCTTTGTTCCTGAATAAATCAGCCGTTTAAATGAATCGGTTGAGTGAATAATTCAATGACTCACTCATTATGACAGTCAGATGCTTTGTTCCTGAATAAATCAGCCGTTTAAATGAATCGGTTGAGTGAATAATTCAATGACTCGCTCATTATGGCAGTCAAATGCTTTGTTTCTGAATAAATCAGCCGTTTAAATGAATCGGTTGAGTGAATAATTCTATGACTCGCTCATTATGGCAGTCAAATGCTTTGTTCCTGAATAAATCAACCATTTAAATGAATCGGTTGAGTGAATAATTCAATGACTCGCTCATTATGGCAGTCAGATGCTTTGTTCCTGAATAAATCAGCCGTTTAAATGAATCGGTTGAGTGAATAATTCAATGACTCGCTCATTATGGCAGTCAAATGCTTTGTTCCTGAATAAATCAGCCGTTTAAATGAATCGGTTGAGTGAATAATTCAATGACTCGCTCATTATGGCAGTCAAATGCTTTGTTCCTGAATAAATCAGCCGTTTAAATGAATCGGTTGAGTGAATAATTCTATGACTCGCTCATTATGGCAGTCAAATGCTTTGTTCCTGAATAAATCAACCATTTAAATGAATCGGTTGAGTGAATAATTCAATGACTCGCTCATTATGACAGTCAGATGCTTTGTTCCTGAATAAATCAGCCGTTTAAATGAATCGGTTGAGTGAATAATTCAATGACTCGCTCATTATGGCAGTCAAATGCTTTGTTCCTGAATAAATCAGCCGTTTAAATGAATCGGTTGAGTGAATAATTCAATGACTCGCTCATTAAGACAAATCCATCAAATGACGTAAACGCCTCCTAAGCGTGTGTGTGTTAGTGCTTGTTGTACTCCAGAAGGTTGATTTGTGAGCTGTGTGTTTAACAGGAGCTGAAGGAGCGACTCCTGGCCCAGAACCAGACTGACCCGAGGAGCCTGGAGGCGCTGGTGTCGGCTCTGACCCGTCAGAAGATGGCGGAGTGTGAGGACGCGGATCTGTGTGAGTACCAGAGGACGGTGTGTGTGTGGGAGGCCGAGCGACAGCAGCTCATCCAGAGGGAGAGAGAGACGAAAGAGAAGAACCGACTGATGAGAGACGAAAGAGAAGAACAGACTGAGAGACGAAAGAGAAGAACCGACTGAGAGACGAAAGAGAAGAAGCGCCTGAAGAAGCAGCTGTAGACGGCTATTGTTTGTCATGTTTATTGTCTTTGGTTGGGTAGATCGAGATAAAGGTTTGTGTGTTAATATTATTTGGAATCTTTTTCAACGCCCTGTAAATCTGACCAGTATAAATAAACTATGAGAATACTCCTATTTAGTCTCAGTCCTTTCATACTGTACGCACTGAAATAACAGGATTTACACTAAAACTGAAGGAGTCTCTTCTGCTCATAACTCCAGTAAAGCAGTGTAATATTCCTCCAGTGTAGATCATCTGTTCTCTGTGTGAATATATAGTAAAGTGTGATTTATTCCTGTGATCAAAGCTGAATTTATCATCATTACTCCAGTCTTCAGTGTCACATGATCCTTCACTAATCAGTCTCACATGAGGATCTGATCATCAACACATTTAGGATTATTATCAGTCGTGTGGGAGCATTTTTGTGATCCATTAAAATAAAAAAATAGGTAAGACAGAAAAAAAGTGACATTTATAATGTTACAAAAGATTATATTTCTAATAAACACTGTTCTTTTGAATTTTATATTCATCAGAGAATCATTAATTAGCCCAAATTATTACTTCAAAAGTTTAAATTATTACAAAATGTTAAAATCAACTTGTCAAGAAGTCATAATGATGACGAATTTAAATCAAAATTTGTAATAAGACAAAATTATTCATTTAAAAAGTCATAATTATGACAAAAAGTTGAAATTAGTACATTAAAATTGGTAAAACATACTAAACTGAAATTATGACATCAGAATTCAAACATAAATTATGGGGAAACATTATTGCAAAAAGTTGAAATCAACTTATTTTTCAACAAAAGTGACTGTAAAGACAAAATAATTCTAATAAATGCTGTTCTTTAAACTTCATATTCATCAGAGAATTGTGAGAAATAAAATGCATCAGTTTCCATAAAACATAAAAAGCACAAATAATTACTTAAAATGTCAAAATTGTGACACAAAAGGTCAAAAATTATGAAAATAAAAACAAATGTATGATGGAAGTCGTAATTTAAAAAGAAATTGACATAAAAATAAAAATTATGACAAAATTATAACATTAAAAGTCGAAACTAAACCAAAATTGTTACTTAAGATGTAAAAATTATTACAAAGTTTAAATGAACATATTTTTTAACAAAAATAAAGAATGCTTCTATTAATCAAGGACGCATTAAACTTATTAAAAGTGACATTTATAATGTTAGAAAAGATTCTTTTTCTAATAAATGCTGTTCTTTTGAACTTTACATTCATCAGAGAATCATGAAATGCATCAAAGTTTCCACAGAAATATGAACTGATAATAATCCTAAATGTGTTGATGATCAGATCCTCATGTGAGAATGATTAGTGAAGGATCATGTGACACTGAAGACTGGAGTAATGATGATAAACTCAGCTTTGATCACAGGAATAAATCACACTTTACTATATATTCACACAGACAACAGATGATCTACACTGGAGGAATATTACACTGCTTTACTGGAGTTATGAGCAGATTCATGAGCAGAAGAGACTTTCAGAAATGGAAAAATCTTAATTACTCTGATTATTTTCTCACGTGTGTTCATTCATCAGTCTCTGCAAGTGTGTGTGTGTGTGATGGGTAGGTCTAGGGGCAGTATAAGGGGATAGAAAATACGGTTTGAACAGTGTAAAAACCATTACGCCTGTGTGTGTGTGTGTGTGTGTGTGTGTGTGTGTGTGTGTGTGTGTGTGTGTGTGTGTGTGTGTGTGTGTGTGATGGGTAGGTCTGGGGGCAGTATAAGGGGATAGAAAATACGGTTTGAACAGTGTAAAAACCATTACGCCTATGTGTGTGTGTGTGTGTGTGTGTGTCTCATGTATCACACACACTGTTATCGATCCGCTCTCACACACACACACGACGCTTTTGCTGTAATCCTACACCTTCATGTTTAGTGTTTCTGCATGTCGTTCCCTTTCCTCTGAACACACACACACTCTCTCAGCGGACAAAACACATTCTGTTCTCTGGCTTATCAGGACTCGGACAAAAGAGCCGAACCGTCAGAGCCATTCTTAGGAATTCCTTTATATTTCTGAGGAACACTGTGTGTGTGTGTGTGTGTGTGTGTGTGTGTGTGTGTGTGTGTGTGTGTGTGTGTGTGTGTGTGTGTGTGTGTGTGTGTGTGTGTGTGAGAGAGAGAGTTTGTGTGTGTGTGTGTGAGAGAGAGTTTGTGTGTGTGTGTGTGTGTGAGAGAGAGAGAGTTTGTGTGTGTGTGTGTGAGAGAGAGTTTGTGTGTGTGTGTGTGTGAGAGAGAGAGAGTTTGTGTGTGTGTGTATTCATGCAGGGCGTGTGTGATGCGTCAGTGCAGTAGTACTGGGATAGTAGTGTCTGTAGCTTAGTAGATGCTGCATGCTACTTTCTGCTTGCTACACTCTGCTTACAGCTACTGCCACCGACTAGCCTTTGTGCAAGGGTGAAAAGAGGAGCCGAGTGCGTAAGTCTCCTCCTGTCGGTACACAGCCTCTCCACCGTCAAGACTCCTACAGTGCCTCCTTGCGGCCACACATGGAAACTGGGCCCTAGCGGACCCAGGCTGAACTGTAGGGGATCTCGGAGCAGCAGTGGGCCCCAGAGGCGCAGTGTGCAGGCCCACCAAGCGGTGGACATGTCCTGGCACTCGCCAACCACAGCCCCAGCTATGGGTAAATAGTCCCACTGCCTTGTGGGGTAGCCTTTAGAGGCAAAGGCTAAGGGAGCACACCCCTAAAAAAAACACGTCAAAAGACCTCAACGTCGGAACAGGCGGAGGATGATGGCTGTCTTAAGTGGAGCATCACAACGGCTGGGAAGGCGGATGAAGGCTGCAGCAGTGATGGGTCCCCAGTCGTCTTGGACTCCATGCCACTGGATCCTGACCCAGACCTGCCAAAGACCGTGTGGTGGTTGTCTGTGCACCAGCCTCCACACGTTAAACAATGCCACGCACAGGCGTCCTCCACAAAGGGAATCCACCCTACCACCCTGGATAAAGGCCTATGGCGACCAGCAAGTGGCAACGGGGGCAGGGTTGTGTAGCCTGGAAGTCCCTAGTCATGAGCTGGCACATCTAGGCGATGGGTGTCAGAATCAGTCGCTGGGCTCTTGGAACGAGGCAGAAGAGCTCTTCGGCAGCTACACCCATGACTAAGCAGTCCTATTTAGGATCCGCTCTGCTTACCCCACATGGGGAGGGGGCTAGAAAAGGTGCCCTAAAAATAGCCTGCCTCATACCTCCCGACTGGATTACCGCGTCCAGAGGGAACACCCATTTGCGGTCAGAAACAAAATAAATTTAACTTTGGAGCCTGGAATGTGCGCACTCTGATGGACAGCACCTCCAGTGACAGACCTGAGAGACGAACGGCTATCATAGCCAGAGAACTGCAGAGATGCCGGATTGATATAGCTGCTCTCTCCGAAACACGACGGGCAGGTGAGGGACAGCTGAAGGAGGAGAAAGGTGGTTACACTTTCTTTTGGAAAGGAAAGTCAACCGATGAGGCTAGAAACCATGGAGTTGGACTTGCTATCAAAAACCAGCTTGTCAACCACCTCTCCGAACTTCCTGTGGGAATCAGCGAGCGCCTCATGACAATCCGCCTGGTGTTGGCCAACAACCAGACAGCGACAGTAGTGAGCGCCTATGCCCCTACCCTAGACTCCGACGTTGAAGAAAAAGAAGCTTTTTACGACTGCCTGGAAGAAACCCTGTCAAAAATCCCCAGGGAGGATAAGATAATCCTCCTTGGAGACTTTAATGCTAGGGTAGGCCGGGACCAACACCTCTGGAAGGGCACTATTGGCAAGGAGGGCATCGGTAACATCAACGCCAACGGGGTGCTACTTCTGAGTAAGTGTGCTCAGCACAACCTCGTCATTACCAATACTCTCTATCGACAGAAAAACAAATTTAAGGCATCTTGGAGACACCCTCGATCCAAGCAATGGCACCTTATTGATTATGTGATTGTAAGGGCCAGGGACCGCTGTGATGTGAACATCACTAGGGCCATGATAGACTCTGACAACTGCTGGACAGACCACCGCCTCATCCGATCCACAATGTCAATTAAACTTAAAAAAAGGAGAAG
>NC_090184.1:45676659-45684159 GCF_024679245.1 Pseudorasbora parva
TAGTAGTTTTACTTTTACTCAAGTAATGAAGTCGTGTAGTTCGTCCACCTCTCGTGAAGCTCAAGTCTCGTTTGGATCCCAATTAAAGTTTTTCCTGCATCGTCGTTACGTAAACCGCCATAATTCAGGACTTTATGATGCATTGCTGCGTTTCTGCTTTTACACGGAGACTCGTCTTTAATTAAGAGCTTTTAACATCTCAGTTTCAAGTCAGGCTTTCAATTAGATAAATATAAAATATAAACCTTACACTGTAGGGTGCTCTTCCTCAGTTTCTAAGTCAACATTCATAAATCAAGAGGCATTTACAACTGAAGGTGTTAAGTTTGTGCTTAAAACGAGAGCAAATATCTGCCAATGGTGTCAGACAAATCATCTTTTCTCTTTGAATTAAGTTTATTTTTCTGACCCCATTGGAATAGGATTTTCCCATTTTAAGTACTGAACCAATGACTCACTCGATTCATGCCAGAACAAAGCTTTTAATGAGTGAGTTACTGAATCAAAGACTCACTCGATTCCTTCAAGAACAAAGCTTTTAATGAATGAGTTACTGAATCAACAACTCACTCGATTCATTCAGGAACAAAGCTTTAAATCAGTGGTTCCCAAACCTGTCCTGGAGGACCCCCAGCACTTCACATTTTGCATGTTTCCCTCATCAGAGACACCTGATCCAACTTATCAGCTCATTAGTAGAGATGGAAAGACCTGAAGTGCTCCTGCTTCCTGCTTCGCTACTGTTCGGACGCTCTTGCTTACTGCTCCGCGCTTTGCTCTATCGCTTCTATATTTTATCTCATAACTTCAACTTCAGCAAATCAATACAGCGCTCAAACAACAAAGCTTAACTTTTTTGATAAAACTTGAAACTCTGGAGACTGGATTACTACAAAAAAGCGAACACTTCATCTGACCAGCCTCTCCCTTCCATCAGCTTACATTCCGGAAGGGAAAACACAGCTGGCTACTATCGAAAGGATAAGAAAATGCCTCTTTTAGTTCAAGAATCTACTTGCTGCACAAACTGCCACAGACTTTCACAACGGATTGCAGTTCTTGAAACAAAGTTATTTGCGCAACTACCAAACCGGACGAATCACACAGCAGAGCTTCATCACGAACGTCCTCTGCACACAGCTGGTGAGTCCCGTAAATTTAGTGCTACTCAACAGATAGAGAAACAAGTAACTGATCAACACATTAATCGATGGCACAAACAGGGGGCAAGACCCAAACGCACTCGAGACGTCAGATTGTCACGAGCTTCATATATTGCTGCAGTAGCATGCTCTACCCCAGACACAAGGATTGCAAACACTAGTTTCCGACCACCATCGATACATCTCGAAAACAGATTTGAAGTATTAATGAATGAGGGTGATGAATCCCCAAACGTGATGAATGTGATTGAACACGGATTGCATCAGCCCACAGCTAACACTAATGCTAACAGGCGCTCAAGGTCGAGCAGACAGCGGCCCTCAGCTCAGAGCACAGCCGAGCCAAGGACTCTGATAGTGGGTGACTCTACAGTCAGAAACATTAGCAGCAGAGATACAACTACATGCTGCCTTCCACAAGCAACCATTTCTGATGTAAACAGAGAAATTCAGAACATCCTGATAAAACATAAGACCGCAAATCGACTTATCATTCATGTAGGAAAGAACGATATTCAGAGAGAGCAGTCAGAACTCATTAAAAGGGATTTCAATGAACTTTTTGAAACACTTAGCAAACTGAAAGTTCAGCCGTTCATCAGTGGACCACTGCCAGCAAGAGGAACAAATAGATTCTCACGGTTGCTTGGGCTTAATACATGGCTGCAAAAAACCTGCATGATGAAGGGAGTGAATTTCATCGACAACTTTAATCTCTTCTGGAGCCAGAGACAATTGTTTACATCAAATGGCCACCACCCAAACAAACTTGGTGCAAGAGTGTTAAAGGACAATATTTATTTTTCCCTTCATCATCCTTCAGCTGTGTGTTTTAACCCACTCAACCTGATACAGAGTATGGACGACCACAGGACTTCTTTTCAGCAGCTGAATGGACATGTGGCTGACACATCCCACAAGGACAATGATAAGACCACGCCCCCACAACAACAATTGCTCACGGACACACTCCCAGCTGAGCCCTGCCCACAGAGCTCACCACAGACTGACTGTGAAGGATTAGATCTGCTCCAAGATTCAGCACCCAAGGATGATTTTCTGGAAAATGGACAGGGAAGCCAGGACAACATATTTCAACTTCCGATAACACCAGAGCAACAGCCCCTCTCACCGGACATGTCATTCCTCTCTCCAGCATCCCCGCATCTGAGCTTCTCAGAGAAAATGGAGGACTTGGTTCATGCTGGAATCAGACTATCACACTCGATCGCTATGAGCCCCCAAATATCGACCAAAAATCGTGGAGCCCCACAAACACCAAAGCCTGTGGGCCCAGCTCGTCCTCGCCCTCCTCCTGTGAGATTTCTTCGGTCACAACGCCAGGGCCCACACCCGCCTCCATCTGTTGTAGGTGAACCAAAAACAACTGATTCCAGCTCTCAGTGATGTGTTTTGGGTCCCCGCTATGATAACAGTAACTTTATCAAATGTTTACAAAACAAGGGGGAACCCAGTGTGCCTGCCTCTTTCTCTATCTCTGTTCTGTTACGTGAAAGAAAGTCTAAGGCCTTGTCAGGCCGTTTAACAAACCAATATAATCTGCTGCCTGTTACCTGCCAAAATAGGATTAATGTGGAGAAAAAAATTATTACTGTTAAGTTAGCGCTTTTAAACATCCGTTCACTTAAGAACAAATCATTTCTAGTCAATGACTTAATAACCACTAACAACCTAGATTTTCTGCTTCTAAATGAAACGTGGCTAGAAGAAAACTGTGCAACAGTCCTCAATGAAGCAGCCCCTCCTAACTTTACTTTTATGAGTGTTTGCAGATCTGTTAGGAGAGGTGGGGGTGTTGCTGCTCTTTTTAAAGATTTCTATCAATGTAAGCAAGTATCATTTGGTGACTATTTGTCTCTAGAATATCTGGGTATTGTGTTAAAAGGTTCTCCACGCATCCTGCTTATCATTATTTATAGGCCTCCGAAATACTCTGCAGGCTTCACTGAGGACTTTACAGAACTGTTATCAATAATTTCCTCAGAGTTTGACTGTTTTGCTATTGCTGGGGATTTTAACATTCACATAGACAATATTGAATCCAGTAAAACAAAAGAGCTCATGACTGTTCTTAACATTTTTGATTTGACACAGCATGTAAATGGACCCACACACAATCGTGGACACACTCTAGATTTACTTATCAGTAAGGGTCTAAACATTTCATCAATTGTTATTAAGGATGTGGCACTGTCTGATCATTTCTGTATTTTCTTTGATATATCAATCTCTCCTGCCATTGAAGCTAGATCTGTCTCTGTCAAAAAGAGATGCTTAAATGAGAACACTAATGTGCTGTTTATGAAGGCTTTATCTCTAAAACCAAGCATATCTGCAGACTCTGTTGATTTTCTCCTTGACTCCTTTAACTCAAAAGTTAAGAGTGTAATTGATGATATTGCTCCTCTAAAAGTCAGGAAAAAGAGTACCAAACAAAAAGCACCATGGAGAAACTCAACAGCAGTTCAAATAATGAAAAGACAATGCAGAAAATCTGAACGCATGTGGCGGAAGACAAAACTTGTAGTCCATTATAACATCTATAAAGACACCCTTCATGCTTTCAATGTTGAACTAGGCAAAGCTAGACAGACCTTCTTCTCAAATATTATAAACAGAAACATAAACAACACGCGCACTCTTTTTGCTACTGTCGAGAGACTAACAAACCCCCCGAGTCAGACTCCTAGTGAAATGCTCTCAGACAGTAAATGCAGTGAGTTTGCTTCCTACTTCTCAGAGAAAATCAATAATATCAGAAAGGCGATCAGCACATCCTCTAGTTGCTCTGGGATCAGTCAGATCATACCAAACCCTCGGAAAATTACCATGTCAGATTTCGACGCTATTGACTGCAAAATTTTAGAAGACACAGTACAGCATCTTAAAACATCAACCTGTGCCCTAGACACACTCCCCACTTCTTTTTTCAAAAGTGTGTTTAACTGTTTAGAAGCAGATCTCCTAGAAGTGGTGAACTCCTCACTTCTCTATGGGACTTTTCCAACCGCCCTTAAAACTGCAATAGTTAAGCCTCTCCTGAAAAAGAGAAATCTGGATAACTCCATACTGAGCAACTACAGACCAATCTCAAATCTCCCCTTCATAGGCAAAATCATTGAAAAAGTTGTTTTCAATCAGTTGAACAAATTCTTACGCTCAAATGGATACTTTGACAATTTTCAATCTGGTTTCCGTCCACATCACAGTACAGAGACAGCGCTCATAAAGATTATTAATGATATTCGCTTAAACACTGATACAGGCAAAACATCAATTCTGGTACAACTGGATCTCAGTGCCGCATTCGATACTGTTGACCACAACATACTTCTAGACAGGCTGGAAAACTGGGTTGGGCTTTCTGGAATGGTCCTCAAATGGTTCAGATCATACTTAGAAGGGAGAGGTTATTATGTGAGTATAGGAGACCATAAGTCTGAGTGGACATCCATGACATGCGGAGTCCCACAAGGGTCAATTCTAGCACCTCTCCTGTTTAACCTGTATATGCTGCCACTGAGCCAAATAATGAAAAAGAACAATATTGCTTACCACAGCTATGCTGATGACACCCAGCTCTACTTAGCACTATCACCTAATGACTACAGCCCCATTGACTCGCTGTGCAAATGCATTGATGAAGTTAACAACTGGATGTGCCAAAACTATCTTCAGTTAAACAAAGACAAAACCGAAATCACTACATTTGGAAACAAAGATGAAATTCTCAAGGTGAACGCATATCTTGAGGCTAAAGGCCTGATAACAAAAAATCAAGTCAGGAATCTTGGAGTGATTTTACAGTCCGACCTGAGTTTCAGTAGTCATGTCAAAGCAATAACTAAATCAGCATACTATCATTTGAAAAATATTGCAAGGATTAGATGTTTTGTCTCCAGGCAAGACTTAGAGAAACTCGTTCATGCTTTCATCACCAGTAGGGTGGACTATTGTAACGGCCTTCTCACTGGCCTTCCCAAAAAGACCATTAGACAGCTGCAGCTCATACAGAACGCTGCTGCCAGGATTGTGAGCAGAACCAGAAAATATGACCATATCACACCAGTCCTCAGGTCTTTACACTGGCTTCCAGTTACATTTAGGATCGATTTTAAAGTACTATTACTTGTTTATAAATCACTCAATGAGCTAGGACCCCAATACATCGCAGATATGCTGATTAAATACAAACCCAACAGATCACTCAGATCAGCAGGATCAAGTCAGTTAGAAATACCAAGAGTTCACTCAAAGCAAGGAGAGTCTGCTTTTAGCTATTATGCCAGCCGCAGTTGGAACCGGCTTCCTGAACAGATCAGATGTGCTCCAACAGTAGCCACATTCAAATCCAGACTCAGAACACATCTGTTCAGCTGAGCATTTACTGAATGAGCACTGTGCCACTGTATGTCCGACTGATTGCACCCTATCTTATCTCTTTATTCTTTTTATAATTGTTTTAGTTTACCTTTGTTCTTATCTCTGGTTATTGTTTATTTTATATGTTCTTTTGAGTTGAATATGATGAGTGAAAACTGGGTTTGATGGAAATAGTAAGTTTGACAATAAGGTTTGAGTATGTGTAAATCTGTGGAGGGTATGATGAGTGAGTAAGGGTTTTAACAAGAAGGTTTCTGAGTAAAAATCAGGGAATAGTGATTAAAATGGATGTTATGAACGTGTTTGAGAAAGAAATGAATGAGAGGTGTTCTAATTAAGATGGTACATGTATGTAAGCAGTAAACTGAAGAATGTTTATTTTTATATCAGACCATTATTGTGGATCTGACCATTTTATTTTATTTTATATATATATATTTTTTTTTTTTAATTTTTCTTTTTTTTTATTATTATTATTATTTTTTAATTACTATATCTTTACGACTGTTTTAACTATGCTTGTTTTTAATTCTTTATTCGTCCATGTGGTATTCTTTTTTTCTCATGCATTTGTTACCACTGTTTTAATTAATTTCTATGTAAAGCACTTTGAATTGCCATTGGGTATGAAATGTGCTATACAAATAAACTTGCCTTGCCTTGCCTTGCCTTGAAGTGGACCTGAAGTCTGATTAGGGAGACATACAAAATGCGCAGTGCTGGGGGTCCTCCAGGACAGGTTTGGGAACCACTGCTTTAAATGAATGAGCCACTGAATCAATGACTCACCCAATTCACTCAGGAACAAAGCTTTTAATGAATGAGTTACTGAATCAACGACTCTTGATTCATTCTGTAACAAAGCTTTTAATGTATAAGTCACTGAATCAATGATTCATTCAGGAACAAAGCATAAATTTGTACACATCTAAGTACTCATGAAAAAAAAAACT
The DNA here is from genome assembly GCF_024679245.1 of Pseudorasbora parva. NCBI lineage: Eukaryota > Metazoa > Chordata > Actinopteri > Cypriniformes > Gobionidae > Pseudorasbora > Pseudorasbora parva. The sequence continues at coordinate 45,683,180 of NC_090184.1, forward strand.
ACTAAAGAACCTTTACAGAATTCATCACAGTGTAGTATGTGTAGAGAGCAACAATAAGATTGTTTTCATTTTAAACATTTTATGTAAAATGGACCTTAATGCACCTCTCAAGCTGCAACTCCTAATTCGACCGCGTTGACTGCAAAAAACTACTACTACTAAATACAACATCGCTCCCTCCACTGCACGCATGCTCAGTATATATCTCTGTGCTCATTATCATCATCAGATCTCGCTTTACAGTAGGTTAAGTCAGTGTGCTGTTAACTGAATAACTTCGGGATGTTGGTTTATTTCGAGTCAGAGAGAGAGAGAGAGTCAGACACATCAAAAAGTGAATAACTTTAGAAATTTGTGGATTAGTGCTTAATAGAGACGCGAACTGTTTGGAACGGTTCAGTCCGATTAGGTGAACCGGTTCAAACGAAAGATTCATCACTAACGTTCACACATGACAAATCAAACATTATCCTTCCTGTGTGTGTGTGGAAACAATGAGAATGTACTGAAATGAACATGAATGCTGCGTGAGATCAGTGATGGAGAGTGCGCGCACGTTCTCTGTGCATCAATATAGCAGACTCACGTGCTTACTGTCTGACACCAACACTGCGCTCCTCAGAAACATTCGCAGTATACGACAGAGTTTAATGGCTTAAACTCAAACAGAGGATCGCAGTTGTGATTGTAAAATCACAAACGCAGAATCGGGTTAAATAGTTAGAATGGAAATGTCCTCCTACCAGGGTTACAGGTGCACATGCTCAGTGTGATTGTGAAGAACTCCCAACTGATCGACTGCGTGATGCAAATTACGTTAATGTCGCAGCTTCACGCACTTCTGTATTTTTTTTGCATTAATTGCGTTAAATTATTTTAACATGTTAACGATTTTAAATTAATCGCATGCGTTAACGCATTAACGTCGACAGGCCTAATATATATATATATATATATATATATATATATACACTCACCTA